>NC_135983.1:27281005-27391005 GCF_053455715.1 Rhinoraja longicauda | reverse complement strand
AGATACTGCCTCACACCCCCACAGCCCGGGTTCAATCCTGACCTCGGGTACTGTCTTCGTGGAGCTTGCACGTTCTCCCTGTGACCTCGGGGGTTTCCTTCAGCTGCTCAGGTTTCCACCCACATCACAAATACGTGCAGGTTTGCAGGTCTATTGTCCCTGGGTAAATTGCCCCCGGTGTGCAAGGAATGGGTGAGAAAGTGGGAGAACATGGAACTGGTGTTAACAGGGGATCCATGAACTCAGTGGGCTGAAGGGCCTGTTTCCGTGCAGTACCTCTGAGCTAAACTAAAAAAATTGCCTCAGATAAATAGAAAGGTAGACTTAAGAGTTGTCAAGTCATCGAGTCTTACAGTGTGGTAACAGGCCCTTCAGCCCAACTTGTCCACACTGGCCAACTTGCCCCATCTACACTGGTCCCACCTACCTGCGTTTGGCCCATATCCCTCCAAAACCTGTCCTATCCATGTACCTGTCTAAATGTTCTTTAAACGTTGCAACAGGACCTGCCTCAACTATCTCAGGTTGTTCCATACGCCCACCTCATTGAGAGTAGGTCACAGTTTAAGAATAAGGGGTAGGCCATTTAGAACGGAGATGAGGAAAAACTTTTTCAGTCAGAGAGTTGTGAATCTGCGGAATTTTCTGCCTCAGAAGGCAGTGGAGGCCAATTCTCTGAATGCATTCAAGAGAGAGCTAGATAGAGCTCTTAAGGATAGCGGAGTCAGGAGGTATGGGGAGAAGGCAGGAACGGGGTACTGATTGAGAATGATCAGCCATGATCACATTGAATGGCGGTGCTGGCTCGAAGGGCCGAATGGCCTACTCCTGCACCTATTGTCTATTGTCTAGTATTTCTTCTCCCGAGTTATTAGAGTCATCGAGTCAGAGAGTGATACAGCGTGGAAACAGGCCCTTCGGCCCAACTTGCCCACACCGGCCAACATGCCCCATCTACACTAGTCCCATCAGCTTGCGTTTGGCCCATATCCCTCTAAACCTGTCCTATCCATGTACCTGTCTAAATGTTTCTTAAACGTTGCGCTGGGAACTTAAGACAAGAAATACATTTTCATCGCTCTCCACCAAATTGAACAATCAAGAGGCTTTCTGTAAGGGGGTTGAAAATGTAACCTTTCAAATGAGCCTCAAACAAGTTTGAAATCCTCTTTCTGTTTTGATGACAGATTTGTCTGAAGAAGGGTCTCGACCCGAAACGTCACCCACTCCTCCTCTCCGGAGATGCTGCCCGTCCCGCTGAGTTACTCCAGCATTTTGCGTCTATCTTCGGTATAAAACCAGCGTCTGCAGTTCCTTCGTACACAGGGAAAATCTGAGCAGGCCCTACACTCTAGGATTAGCAGAGCGACAGAATAAGGCAGCTAAACGTGATTAATGTATCAACAAGAAGCAGAGGAGGTTCCTGTGGGTCAGCAGGTAATTACCGCCCGACTCAGAGTAATTGCAAACCCTTTCGAAATCCAGAGATTACTCTATGGCGCTTACAGGAAATCTTTTCTTTCATTCTTAGAAACATATTACAGCTTGGTAGCAACTTGTCAGACGAAGAATAAGGATCATTTGGGGCTTTTCAAAGTGTCTTTCCAAGAATGTCTTACAATTTAATAGTTCATTCACTGTGCCCAGTCACAAAAGACTTTTAGTTTAGTTTAGTTTAGTTTAGAGATACAGCGCGGAAACAGGCCCTTTCGGCCCACCGGGTCCGCGCCGACCGGCGATCCCCGCACACTAACACTATCCTACACACACTACGGACAAGTTTAACATTTATACCAAGCCAATTAACCTACAAACCTGTACATCTTTGGAGTGTGGGAGGAAACCGAAGATCTCGGAGAAAACCCACGCAGGTCACGGGGAGAACGTACAAACTCCGTACAGACAGCACCCGTAGTCGGGATCGAACCCGGGTCTCCAGCGCTGTGAGGCAGCAACTCTACCGCTGTGCCACCGTGCCACTCTTTTATTTGAAACAAAAGTACTCAGAGCATTGGAGGTGAATTGATCTGTCTTCCCGGAAATCAGTAGCATTGGGCCTTTTCACCATTCCCAATTGTTCTCTCAATTAACTTCAGCGTCAGAGACCCGGGTTCGATCCCGACTACGGGCGCTGTCTGTACGGAGTTTGTACGTTCTCCCTGTGACCTGCGTGGGTTTCCTCCGGGTGCTCTGGTTTCCCCCCACCCTCCAAAGACGTGCAGGTTTGTAGGTTAATTGGTTTGGCCAAATTGTAAATTGTCCTTAGTGTTAGTGTGCGGGGCGATCGCTGGTTGGCATGGACTCGGTGGGCCGAAGGGCCTATTTCCACATTGTATCTCTAAAGCTAAACTAAACTAAAAAAATAATAAAGAAGAGTGCAGATGTTTCCTGATTGTCATGGGGGTTACGTCCTGCACGAAATCAGATGTTCATCCAAAATCAGTACCCCGTTCCTGGGGAAAAAGCAGGAATTTGGTACTGATTCTGGATTATCAGCCATGATCATATTGAATGGCGGTGCTGGCTCAAAGGGCCGAACGGCCTACTGCTGCACCTATTTTCTATGTTTCTATTTTTCTATGTTAACGTAAGCCTGAAACAGAAGTGCTATTCGGTACGTGTAAACTTGTTATATAGACTGTGTAGCTAGGGCTGCCAACTGTCCCATATTAGCCGGGACATCCCGTATTTTGGGCTGAATTAGTTTGTCCCGTACGGGACCGCCCTTGCCCGTATTAGTAGGGTTGCCAACTTCCTCACTCCCAAATACGGGACAAAGGGTGACGTCACCGCCCCGCGCCCCACGTGACCTCACCCAGCCAGTGGCCACGTGCTCCCGCTCCACCAATGGCGGCCGCCCGGGCCGGGAGCACGTGGCCGCTCGCTGGGTGAGGTCACGTGGGGCGCGGGGCTGTGGCATCACCCTTTGTCCCGTATTTGGGAGTGAGGAAGTTGGCAACCCTATGTGTAGTAGTACCACAGCGGGCGGGCAGAACGAACTTTGGATGTTGAATAATAATAATAATAATAATAATACATTTTATTTATATAGCGCTTTTCATATACTCAAAGACGCTTTACAGAGATTTTGAGAACATAGGGAAATTAATAAATAGATAAATAAGTAAATAAATAAATGAACAGAGAAAGGAGACAGTAGGTGAGGTGACCTTCAGTGGTTGAAGGCAGTACTGAACAGGTGAGACTTCAGCGATGTTTTGAATGTGGTGAGTGTGGGGGAGTCTCTAACGGTTTGGGGTAGTGAGTTCCATAGGGTGGGAGCAGCGATGGAGAAAGCCCTGTCCCCCCAGGATCTGAGTTTAGTCCGGATGTGGGGGGATAGGAGATTGGCAGCGGCAGAGCGGAGGGTGCAGGTGGGAGTGTGCCTGTGGAGGAGGTCGGTCAGGTAGGATGGGGCCAGGTTATGGAGGGCTTTGTAGGTTATGAGGAGGATTTTGTACTGGATTCTCTGGGGGATGGGGAGCCAGTGGAGTTTATAAAGGACGGGGGTGATATGGTCACGGATCGAGGTGTGTGTGAGTAGACGGGCAGCGGAGTTTTGAATGTATTGAAGTTTATTGATGATTTTTGAGGGTGCGCCATAGAGGAGGCTGTTGCAGTAGTCCAGATGGGAGGTGATGAAGGCGTGGATGAGGGTTTCTGCAGCTGTGGAGGAGAGGGATGGACGGAGACGGGCAATGTTTTTGAGGTGGAAGAAGGCTGTCTTTGTGATGTGTTTGATGTGTTTGTCGAAGGAGAGGGTTTGATCAAGGATGATTCCAAGATTCCGGATGTGAGGTGAGGTGGCAACTCTAACGCTCTAAAGAGTGGAAGAAAATTAATGCCTTGGGTCAGCAAATGCCTACCAGAAGTCCACAGGGATACAAGTTAACAGGACGTAGTCTCATTAAGTTAAAGTCTATTGTGTGATCTTTACGATATAACTATGTCCTTTTGTCTCTCCTGTATTGCCTTCTGACATCAAATAATTGTAAACATTTCTTTCCATTACGCACATATGTTTTATCAGTGCCTCAGGGCTACTATAATATATGGATGTTATAATATAGTTGTTCCCAGCAGGTTAGGGGGGCCACAAGTCATTTCTGTCGATGAGACAGTGACTGCATAAAACACGGTGGGAATCTTGGAAACAATTCGTCGGTAATTGGAAATTCCAGCTCTCTTTCCTCCCACCCCTTTAATCAGTCTGAAGAAGTGTCTCGAACTGAAACGTCGCCTGTCCAAGTTTAGTTTAGTTTAGTTTAGAGATACTGCGCGGAAACAGGCCCTTCTGCCCACCGGGTCCGCGCCGACCAGCGATCCCCGCACACTGACCTACACACACTGGGCACGATTTAGAATTTTTTACCGAAGCCAATTAACCTACAAACCCGCACACCTTTGGAGTGTGGGAGGAAACCGAAGATCTCGGAGAAAACCCACGCAGGTCACGGGGAGAACGTACAAACTCCGTACAGACAGCACCCGTAGTCGGAATCGATCCCGGGTCTCTGGCGCTGTGAGGCAGCAACTCTACCGCTGTGCCACCGTGCCTCTATAAAGGTCTTAATGAAATTTGTGTCCGAAATGTATATTTATTTGTTTAATGCTGCAAGCAAATCCTTTTATCTGTGAATTATTGGACAGTTTAATCAGGCAGCCTGCTTATTGAAAGATCTTTAAAGGGAAAAGCAATGTGAAAGAGATCAGTTTATATCTATCATTAATTCCAAATGAAAACAGAATATATAAGGCCCTGTTATCAAGTAGAGCTGGATTTTCCAAAGTGGGATTAATACACAACAGGTTCTGTGCAGGAAGGAACTGCAGACGCTGATTTAAATCGCAGATAGACACAAAATGCTGGAGTAACTCAGCGGGACAGGCAGCATCCCTGGAGAGGAGGAATGGGTGACGTTTTGGGTCGAGACCCTTCTTCAGAACCGAACACAACAGTCTCTATCAGCCAGACACAGAATATTTGACGGGATTGTTATCGAGTCAGGGTGGGATTGGCAGATGAGATAGGGTATTTATTCACAAAATGCTGAAGTAACTCAGCAGGTCAGGCAGCATCTCGGGAGAGAAGGAATGGGTGACGTTTTGGGTCGAGACCCTTCTTCAGACTGATCAAGATGAGATAGGGTGGTTGGTGAACATCCAACATTCTACTGACCCTCAACAAAACATCATTGTTGTCTGCCAGGGTTTATCAGGCACAATCAGACGGCACAGTGGCGCAGCAGTATAGCTACTGTCTCACGGCGCCAGTGACCCGGATTCCATCCTGACCACGGGTGCTGTCTGTACGGAGTTTGTACGTTCTCCCCGTGACCTGCGTGGGTTTTCCCCGGGTGCTCCTGTTTGCTCCCACATTCCAAAGACGTGCAGGTTTGTAGGTGAATTGGCTTCTGTGAATTGTTCCTAGTGTGTGTAGTGTACGGGGATCGCTGGTCGACACGGTTTCCACATGGTATGGTTAAACTGAACTAAACTAACGTAAACTAAACCAAACCAAACGAAGACACTGACACCATGGGGCGGTGAATCTGTGGGATTCTTTGCCACAGAAGGCTGTGGAGGCCACGTCAGTGGATATTTTTAAGGCGGAGATGGATAGATTCTTGATTAGTGCACGTGTCAGAGGTTATAGGGAGAAGACAGAAGAATGGGGTTCAGAGGGAGAGATGGATCAGCCATGATTGAATGGCGGAGTAGACTTGATTGGCCACAGTTTAAGAATAAGGGGTAGGCCATTTAGAACTGAGATGAGGAAAAACTTTTTCAGTCAGAGAGTTGTGAATCTGTGGAATTCTCTGCCTCAGAAGGCAGTGGAGGCCAATTCTCAGAATGCATTCAATAGAGAGCTAGATAGAGCTCTTAAGGATAGCGGAGTCAGGAGGTATGGGGAGAAGGCAGGAACGGGGTACTGATTGAGAATGATCAGCCATGATCCCATTGAATGGCGGTGCTGGCTCGAAGGGCCGAATGGCCTCCTCCTGCACCTATTGTCTATTGTCTATAAATGGGCTAATTCTACTCCTATCACTTATAATCTTATGATCTGAAAGTTAAAACAAATGAATCCTCTTCAATTCTACAGGACTGAATGCTGGGAGTTAACTAGAAACTGACATCAATATTCTCCCGATGTTTAATATTAGAGATTTTCTTCCTCTTCAGCTTAAATTCCAAATCAGCTTCAGCTCCTAGGGCTAAAGGAATCAAGGGATATGGGGAGAAAGCAGGAACGGGGTACTGATTTTGAATGGTAGACACAAAATGCTGGAGTAACTCAGCAGGTCAGGCAGCAGCTCGGGAGGGAAGGAATGGGTGACGTTTCGGGTCGAGACTGGTCGTGCTGGATAGAAAGGGTCTGCTTCCATGGTGGACAACTGAAGAAGGGTCTCGACCCAAAACGTCGGCCATTCCTTCTCTTCCGAGATGCTGCCTGGGCCGCTGAGTTACTCCAGCATTTTGTGCCTACCTTCGATTTAAACCAGCATCTGCAGTTTTTTTTCCCTACTGATTTTAGATGATCAGCCATGATCATATTGAATGGCGGTGCTGGCTCGAAGGGCCGATTGGCCTACTCCTGCAGCTATTTTTCTCTGTTTCTACGCTTCTATAATTGCTCTGCCGACTGGATTGGGACATTTTCCCCACAACAAGAACCATTCCTTATCTCAGATAAGGAGTGGACTCCGATCTTGAAGTCTACTTGTGATTCCCACATTAAATTGCCTTTGAGGAGGGAACTCCAGGATTTAATCCAGGTGTTAGTGAAGAGAGGAGTGATATATTTCCGTGCCAGCATGGTTAAACCTGCAGCTGATGGCAGCATTTCAAATCTCTTGATACCCACTTGCTTCTTGCATTTGCTAAAAAGGTTTTCTTTAACATTACAAATTTAGATTTTTTTTTGGATTTAGAGATACAGCGCAGAAACAGGCCCTTCGGCCCACCGGGTCCGCGCCGCACAGCGATCCCCGCACACTAACACTATCCTACACCCACTAGGGACAATTTTTACATTTGCCAAGCCAATTAACCTACATACCTGTACGTCTTTGGAGTGTGGGAGGAAACCGAAGATCTCGGAGAAAACCCACGCGGGTCACGGGGAGAACGTACAAACTCCGTACAGACGGCACCCGTAGTCAGGATCGAACCTGAGTCTCCGGCGCTGCATTCGCTGTAAGGCAGCAACTCTACCGCTGCGCCACCGTGCCGCACTATACTATCACAATAACTTCTTAGGAAGTTTAGTTCAGAGATACAGCGCAGAAATAGGCCCTTCAGCCCCCGCTCCCCACCGAGTCCATGCCGACCAGCGATCCTCCCTAACATCCCTCCAGATACACTTGCACTACCGTACACACACAAGGGACAACTGTACAATTTTAATGAAGCCAATTAAGCTACAAACCTGTACGTCTGTGGAGTGCGAGAGGAAGCCGGAGCACCCGGAGAAGACCATTGTGGACATCCACCTTCCCCGAGGCATCCATGCAGGCTCTGCGTAGTTCTGCACCTTCCCATATCACTTGTTTCCCTCTCCATGACTCTCAGTCTGAAGAAGGGTCTCATTTTCACCAGAGATGCTGCCTGACCCGCCGAGTTAACGGGCATCTTGTGTCCATCTTTAATGGAAATACCATTGGTGTGAAGAAGAGTGTCGACCCTTAACTAGGATGTTGCTTAATTCACGAGGATGTCGCCAGGACTAGGGGGTGTGAGCTACAGGGAGAGGTTGAGCAGGCTGGGTCTCTATTCCATGGAGCGCAGGAGGATGAGGGGTGATCTTATAGAGGTGTACAAAAACATGAGAGGAATAGATTGGCTAGATGCACAGAGTCTCTTGCCCAGTGTAGGGGAATCGAGGACCCGAGGACACAGGTACAAGGTGAAGGGGAAAAGATTTAATAGGAATTTGAGGGGTAACCTTTTCACACAAACGGTGGTGGGTGTGTGGAACGAGTTGCCAGAGGAGGTGGTTGAGGCAGGGACTATCCCAACGTTTAAGAAACAATTAGACAGGCACATGGATAGGTGATATATATGGACCAAATGCAGGCAGGTGGGACTAGTGTAGCTGGGACATGTTGACCAGTGTGGGCTAGTTGGGCCGAAGGGCCTGTTTCCACACTGTATCATGCTGTGACCTGAAATGTCACCCATTCCTTCTCTCCGGAGATGCTGCCTGACCCGCTGAGTAACTCCAGCATTTTGTGTCTACTTTCGGTGTAAACCGGCGTCTGCAGTGTCTTGCTGCACAATTCTATAAGCTGACATGAGGATAACGCTGCTGTGGCTATTGTGATTGTTTACCAAAGTCTGCATCTTAGTTCCTTCGCGGTTTTTCCTTTGATCAGAAGCGATTTGCAAGTCGAGTTATCTTGTTCTTGCCTTTAAACCAAACTGCAGACAGATGTGAAAAATCAAACTGTTGGGACCTAATGTAAATGACTTCTTCTAATTAGGAATAATTAGCACTAATTAAGACCTACAAAAATCGCAAGGAAATGAACCCGTCGGGTATTGCTAATTAAGGATACAGGAACCCCTGGGTAACAGGATAGCTTTACAAAAAGTCCACACAAACTGACTGGCAAACAACACTTTCCAAACTTTATTTATTTCCTGCATCTGAATTGCCCTTGTGAGTAATTTTCAGCACATAGAAAGATTTTTTATTAAACCCAAGCCAATGGAGACATTGTACAATGTGTTTGTATAATTGTCAATAGTACTTCAGCGCTCTATAAAGTGTGTGGAGATTACTTGATGCTTGCCACATTATTAAAATGCTTATAACCATTTTGTTATAATAGACGACTGTTTGGGTTACTCGTGAATCTGTTCCGCTATGTTTTATCAGAACCTCTGCCTGTCGTTTCTTCATCTATATACCAAAACTCGACACGATAGCTCGACAGTTTTAGGCCCACCTTACTCACCGTCATCTCTTTGGTGCTAATGGAAGAAATTTCATTTAAATCGGTGTTATATTTTTAAAGTTATTCACTTTTTAAAGTTTAAATCTATCTCGCAGGGAGGGAGGGAGGGAGGGAGGGAGGGAGGGAGGGAGGGACAATAGACAATAGACAATAGACAATAGGTGCAGGAGTAGGCCATTCAGCCCTTCGAGCCAGCACCGCCATTCAATGCGATCATGGCTGATCACTCTCAATCAGTACCCCGTTCCTGCCTTCTCCCCATACCCCCTCACTCCGTTATCCTTAAGAGCTCTATCCAGCTCTCTCTTGAAAGCATCCAACGAACTGGCCTCCACTGCCTTCTGAGGCAGAGAATTCCACACCTTCACCACCCTCTGACTGAAAAAGTTCTTCCTCATCTCCGTTCTAAATGGCCTACCCCTTATTCTCAAACTGTGGCCCCTTGTTCTGGACTCCCCCAACATTGGGAACATGTTATCTGCCTCTAATGTGTCCAATCCCCTAATTATCTTATATGTTTCAATAAGATCCCCCCTCATCCTTCTAAATTCCAGTGTATACAAGCCCAATCGCTCCAGCCTTTCAACATACGACAGTCCCGCCATTCCGGGAATTAACCTAGTGAGTGGGAGAAAGGAGGATAAGGGGGGTTGTGGGGGATGGAGTGGGGGGAGGGGAAGGGGGGAAGGAAGGAAGAAAACCCACGTAGGTCACGGGGAGAACTCACAAGACTGGAGCGACTAGGCTTGTATACACTGGAATTTAGAAGGATGAGAGGAGATCTTATCGAAACGTATACGATTATTAAGGGGTTGGACACGTTAGAGGCAGGAAACATGTTCCCAATGTTGGGGGAGTCCAGAACAAGGGGCCACAGTTTAAGAATAAGGGGTTGGCCATTTAGAACTGAGATGAGGAAAAACTTTTTCAGTCAGAGAGTTGTGAATCTGTGGAATTCTCTGCCTCAGAAGGCAGTGGAGGCCAATTCTCTGAATGCATTCAAGAGAGAGCTGGATAGAGCTCTTAAGGATGGCGGAGTCAGGGGGTACGGGGAGAAGGCAGGAACGGGGTACTGGTTGAGAATGATCAGCCATGATCACATTGAATGGCGGTGCTGGCTCGAAGGGCCGAATGGCCTCCTCCTGCACCTATTGTCTATTGTCTATTGTCTATTATAGAACGTACAAACTCCGTACAAGCTGTCCCCGTAGTCAGGATGGAACCTGGGTCGTGAGGCAGCAACTCTACTGCTGTGCCAGCGAGCTGCCCTTCTTGTTTCACTGCGAGTCAAATTAATCTTGAGATTAAAATGACTATTACTTTCTTGTCATGAACTTGTTCGATATGTCCATAAAACCCACTGCTCTCCTGAAGCCCGGACAGATATTGCTGAGGAGAATGATCAATAGTCAAAGCTTGTTTTCCCACAAGTCCAATAACTGGATTGCATGTGTTCCAGCAATCAATTCGATATCCAGTTTAAAGATCAGATAAATTGCAGGCAAGACAGTCTTAAACTGGGTATTTTTCTTGTCATTTCCAAATTGGCCCCTGCTGCACAAAGATGCCAATTTTCCTGTCGGACTAAATGTTATCATTCAGAGCAATCCCAGTTTGTTTTAAACCCCGCATTATTTTTTCTTTCTCTCTCTCTGCCAGGAATAAATAAACTGCTGATGTGACTTTCCTTTGTAGGATTTGCAGCTATTTGTCTTTTCTTCCCCAGCCAGTGCTCCTAATCATGTCACAGGAGCAGAATTAGGCCATTCGGCCCATCAGGTCTACTCCGCCATTCAATCATGGCCAATCTATCTTTCCCTCCTAACCCCATTCTCCTGCCTTCTCCCCATAACCCCTGACACCCGCACTGATCAAGAATCCAACTGATGTAAACATATTTACAGTATATCCCACATGTGTTCAGTTTAGTTTAGTTTTAGAGATACAGCGCGGAAACAGGCCCACCGAGTCCGCGCCGCCCAGCGATCCCCGCACACTAACACTATCCTACACACACTAGGACCAATTTACACTTACACTCCAAGCCAATTCACCTACAAACCTGCACGTCTTTGGAGTGCGGGAGAAAAAAAAAAAGATCTCAGAGAAAACCCACACAGGTCACGGGGAGAACGTACAAACTCTGTACAGACAGCACCCGTAGTCGGGATCGAACCCGGGTTCCCAGCGCTGCAAGCGCTGCAAGGGAGCAACTCTACCGCTGCGCCACTCTTTGTTCTCACTACACTTCCCTCTATATTTACTCAAACTTTTCACCTGAACTAGAGAAACGAGAATGAGCACGGGAACGAGAAAGGACGAGAAAAGGCTTCTCGGCCTTTTGGCTACGATCGTGTGTAGTATCTCTTCTTATCAGTTCAATATCTAATACATCCCTTAACGACGGACCATATTTTCCATTGATTTTTGGAACACTCCATGCACCGACCCGGTATTGCAGTGCGGTAGAGTTGCTGCCTTACAGCGCTTACAGCACCAGAGACCCAGGTTCGATCCCGACTACGGGTGCTGTCTGCACGGAGTTTTTACGTTCTCCCCGTGACCTACGAGGGGTTTTCTCTGAGATCTTCAGTTTCCTCCCACGCTCCAAAGACGTGCAGGTCTGTAGATGAAGTCTGTGGCTTGGTATAAATGTAGAATTGTCGCTAGTGTGTGTGTGTGTGGAACAGTGTTAGTGTGCGGGGATCGCTGAGCAGTGCGGACTCGGTGGGCCGAAGGGCCTGTTTCCGCGCTGTACCTCTAAACTAAGCTAAATTACCCATTATGGTTAAAGGGTACAGACTGTAATCAGAAGAAGGTCTCGACTCGAAACGTCACCCATTCCTTCTGTCCAGAGATGCTGCCTGACCCGCTGAGTTACTCCAGCGGTTTGTGTCTATCTTGGGTTTAAACCGGCATCTGCAGTTCCTTCCTCTACAGTTCAGTCTCAGTTTAGTTTATTGTCACGTGTACCGAGGTACAGTGAAAAGCGCGTGTTGCGTGCTAACCAGCCAGCACAAAGACTATACATGATCACAATCGACCCATTTATAGTGTACAGATACATGACAAGGGAATAACGATTAGATATGTGATAAGGGGATAACGTTGAGTAAATTTGTAATCTTTGGGTAGAGCAAGCTTAGTTTAGAGATACAGCGCGGAAATTGGCCCCTTCGGCCCACCGAGTCCGCGCCGACCAGCGATCCCCGCACACTAACACAACCCAACACACACTGGGGACAATTTACATTTACACCAAGCCAATTGACCTACAGGCCTGTACGTCTTTGGAGTGTGGGAGGAAACCGGAGATCTCGGAGAAAACCCACGCGGGTCACGGGGAGAACGTACAAAAATCCATACAGACAGCGCCCGTAGTCGGGATCGAACCCGGGTCTCTTGCGCTGTGAGGCAGCAACTCTACTGCTGCGCCACCGTGCCACCCTGAAGGAGTCTGATGAAGCTTCTCACCTGAGAAGTCGTCGGTCTATTCCTTCTCCAGATGCTGCCTGAGCCGTTGAGTCCATCCAGCACTTTGTTTTTTGCTTGAGAACAACAAACATTTCACAGTGTATCGTTCAGTCTTTAGTGATACTTGTACTGAACGAATTTCACTGTACCTCGGTACATGTGACATATAAGGCACCACACCATCATACAATACCCCTCACCTAAAGCCATGAGAAGGTGTTCAGGAGAAGGTTAATGTTTCTTTTATGCTCAGCTTTCACTATCAAAAATGAATTTGTATGTGAACTGCAACAGGTCACAAACAATGCAGTTCTCCACCGGGCCATAGAAAACATAGAAAATAGTAGCAGGAGGAGGCCATTTGGCCCTTCGAGCCAGCACCGCCATTCATTGTGATCATGGCTGACCATCCACAATCAGTAACCCGTGCCTGCCTTCTCCCTATAACCCTTGATTCCACTAGCCCCTAGAGCTCTATCCAACTCTCTTTTAAATTCATCCAGTGAATTGGCCTCCACTGCCCTCTGTGGCAGAGAATTCCACAAATTCACAACTCTCTGGGTGAAAAGGTTTTTTCTCACCTCAGTTTTAAATGGCCTCCCCTTTATTCTTAGACTGTGTGGCCCCTGGTTCTGGACTCCCCCAACATTGAAAATTTGTTTCCTTTTAAAACTGTAGTAACTCCACAGCTGCAGTAGCTGTAGGGCCTGCAGTAGCTACGCCTGCCTCTTTGTCGGGTACGTCGAACAATCCCTGTTCCAGTCGTACACTGGCCCCATCCCCAAACTCTACCTCCGCTACATCGATGACTGCATTGGTGCTACCTCTTGCACCCATGCAGAACTCACTGACTTCATACACTTCACTTCCAATTTCCATCCTGCCCTTAAATATACCTGGACTATCTCTGACATCTCCCTCCCGTTTCTGGACCTCACCATCTCCATCACAGGAGACAGACTAGTGACTGACATCCACTATAAACCCACTGACTCGCACAGCTATCTGGACTACACTTCTTCCCACCCGGTCTCCTGCAAAATGTCTATCCCCTACTCCCAATTCCTCCGTCTACGCTGCATCTGCGCCCGGGATGAGGTGTTTCACACTAGGGCTTCCGAGATGTCCTCGTTCTTCAGGAAACGGGGCTTCCCCTCCTCCATTATAGATGAGGCTCTCACTAGGGTCTCTTCTACATCCCGCAGCTCCGCTCTTGCTCCCCCTCCCCCCACTCGCAACATGGGCAGAATCCCCCTCGTTCTCACCTTCCACCCCACCAGTCAGCGGATCCAACATATCATCCACCAACATTTCCGTCACCTACAACGGGACCCCACCACTGGCCATATCTTCCCATCCCTCCCCTCTCTGCGTTCCGCAGAGACCGTTCCCTCCGTAACTCCCTGGTCCACTCGTCCCTTCCTACCCAAACCACCCAAACCCCGGGCACTTTCCCCTGCAACCGCACGAGATGCAACACCTGTCAATAGACAATAGACAATATGTGCAGGAGTAGGCCATTCGGCCCTTCGAGCCAGCACCGCCATTCAATGTGATCATGGCTGATCATTCTCAATCAGTACCCCGTTCCTGCCTTCGCCCCATTATCCCTGACTCCGCTATCCTTAAGAGCGCAATCTAGCTCTCTCTTGAATGCATTCGGATAATTGGCCTCCACTGCCTTCTGAGGCAGAGAATTCCACAGATTCACAACTCTCTGACAGAAAAAGTTTTTCCTCTTCTCCGTTCTAAATGGCCTACCCCTTATTCTTAAACTGTGGCCCCTTGTTCTGGACTCCCCCAACATGTTCTGTCCCTTTACCTCCCCCCTCAACTCCATCCAAGGGCCAAAATAGTCTTTCCAGGTGAGACAGAGGTTCACCTGCACCTCCTCCAACCTCATCTATTGCATCCGCTGCTCTAGATGTCAACTTCTTTACATCGGCGAAACCAAAGGTAGGCTCGGCGATCGTGTCACTCAATACCTTCGCTCAGTCCGCCTTAACCAACCTGATCTCCCGGTGGCTGAGCACTTCAACTCCCCCTCCCACTCCCAGTCCCAGTCTGACCTTTCTGTCATGGGCCTCCTCCAGTGCCATAGTGAGGCCCACCAGAAATTGGAGGAACAGCACCTCATATTTCGCTTGGGCAGCTTGCAGCCCAGTGGTATGAACATTGATTTCTCCAACTTTAGATAGTTCCTCTGTCCCTCTCTTCCCCTCCCCCTTCCCAGATCTCCCTCTATCTTCCTGTCTCCACCTATATCCTTCCTTTGTCCCGCCCTCCCTGACATCAGTCTGAAGAAGGGTCTCGACCCGAAACGTCACCCATTCCTTCTCTCCTGAGATGCTGCCTGTCCCGCTGAGTTACTCCAACATTTTGTGAATAAATACCTTCGATTTGTACCAGCATCTGCAGTTATTTTCTTACACTATATATAAAAAACATTTATTCAGAGCCAGATGGAAATATCCTGCTTCTTAATGTTAAAGATCTGAAAGGCACCGCAAATGTAATTGGTAAGGAGCAGATGTGACCATCACCATTCAGAAATAGGCAAGAAACAGACGGAGAGTTGTCCTGAGACTTTAATAAGCAATTCGGATTCTGAAATAAAAGCACATTTGCCAGTATTTGATCTCATAAATAATCGCAAAATGATGGATTTTGAATGAGGGGGAATTACTTGGAGATATTAGACAGTAAAGTTAGTCATTATTGCCGAGACAGATGACTCACTCGTTCGGGAAGAAACTGCAGATGCTGGTTGATACGGTACGGTACGGTACGGTAAGGTACGGTACGCTACGGTACGGTATGGTACGGTACGGTACGGTACGGTACGGTACGGTACGGTACGGTACGGTACGGTACGATACGGTACGATACGATACGATACGATACGATACGATACGATACGATACGATACGATACGATACGATACGATACGATACGATACCATACGATACCATACGATACGATACGATACCATACGATACGATACGATACGATACGATACGATACCGAAGATCTCGGAGAAAACCCACGCAGGTCACGGGGAGAACGTACAAACTCCGCACAGACAGCACCCGGAGTCGGGATCGAACCCGGGTGTCTGGCGCTGTGAGGCAGTGGATCTCACTGCACTACAGTGCTGCCCTTGATAAATTTGTTAAATGTATTTGAGAAACAAACAGTTGGAGGAGCTATTCCACAAGGTTTCTGGCTTCGATAGTTATCTATACCATTGGGTATTGGTGTTCTTTGTCAAGGTAGCTAAAAACAATTATCTGTGGAACATGATTAATATTGTAAATTATGCCCAATGGTTTAGAAAGGCTGCTGCATTGAGAGAGACTTCCTTAAAATCAATGCATTATCAGTTCTTTCACAGGGAGATAGTTTGTAGCCGTGTATAGAGCATAATGAATCTTAAATATTAAGTAGATTCAGCTCTGCTTTCTGAAATAGCACAGTGGAATTATGGAAATGTGGAGGAAGAAAACTGCAGATGCTGGATAAAATCGAAGGTAGACACAAAATGTTGGAGTAACTCAGCGGGACAGGCAGCATCTCTGGAGAGAAGGAACGGGAGACGAGACTCGGTCTGAAGGTCGGGTCTGAAGAAGGGTCTCGACCCAAAACGTCGTCCATTCCATCTCTCCAGAGATGCTGCCTGACCCGCTGAGTTACTCCAGCATTTTGTGTCTACCTTTGATTTAAACCAGCATCTGCAGTTTTTTTTTCCCTTCACAATAGGTATCCATGTAAACAACTGTACGTTTAGGAAGGACCTGCAGAAGCTGGTTTAAACCAAAGATCGACACAAAATGCTGGAGTAACTCAGCGGGACAGGCAGCATCTCTGGAGAGAAGGAATGGGTGACTTTTCGGGTCAAGACCCTTCTTCGGACTGATGTCAGGGGAGAGGGGTGGGACAAAGATGGAATGTAGTCAGAGAAAGGAAGATGAGTGGGAAAACTGGGAAGGGGGAGGGGATAGAGAGGGATAGAGATACCTGAA
Source organism: Rhinoraja longicauda (assembly GCF_053455715.1). NCBI lineage: Eukaryota > Metazoa > Chordata > Chondrichthyes > Rajiformes > Arhynchobatidae > Rhinoraja > Rhinoraja longicauda. The sequence goes on along the minus strand of NC_135983.1, from coordinate 27,374,546 downwards.
GTTAGTTCCCAGGTCTCCCACGAGTCTTCCTGTCTCCGACTACATTCTATCTTTGTCCCGCCCCCTCCCCTGACATCAGTCTGAAGAAGGGTCTCGACCCGAAACGTCACCCATTCCTTCTCTCCAGAGATGCTGCCTGACCCGCTGAGTTACTCCAACATTTTGTGATACCTTAATGGAAATGTGGAATCGTGCAAAGGTGTGGAGAAATGGAAAAGGGAAATTCATATAAAACATCAGTTCAGTTCAAATGTGTAGAATAACTGCAGATGCTGGTGTAAACTGAAAATAAACACAAAATGCTGGAGTAACTCAGTGGGACGGGCAGCATCACTGGAGAGAAGGAATGGGTGACGTTTCGGGTCGAGACCCTTCTGACTGGAGAAGGGTCTTGCCCCGAAACGTCACCCATTCCTTCTCTCCAGAGATGCTGCCCGTCCCACTGAGTTACTACAGCTTTTTGTGTCTAGCATCAAGTCTAGATAATTGTCATGTGCACCGGGGTACAGTGAAAAGCGTTTGTTGCGTGCTATCCAGTCAACGGAAAGACAATACCTGATTACGATCTAGCCACTTACAGTGTACAGGTACACGGCAAGCCATTCATACACACAAAGTTCTGGAGTAACTCAATTGGTCAGGCGGCATCTGTAGAGGTCAAAGGATGGATGATGTTTTGGGTTGGGACCCATTTTCAGACACAATCCATTCATTCGTTTGAAAGGCACTGTTCTAGTTAGTTCAAACAGAGACCGAGATCCTGCTGAACGACTTAATTGGATCTCAGCAAACATTGATTCCGCTAAATAATCCAAATAAATTATTTTTGGTGAAGACTATAAAAAGAATGCATCTGGCCAGGAAAACGTCGGCATTCTTAGAAAAGTTGGAAATGTTGCAAGCACATGTCGGCACGGTGGCGCAGCGGTCGAGTTGCTGCCTCACAGCGCCAGAGACCCGGGTTCGATCCTGACCACGGGTGCTGTCTGTACGGAGTTTGTACGTTTCTCCCCGTGACCTGCATGGGTTTTCTCCAGGACAATAGACAATAGACAATAGACAATAGGTGCAGGAGGAGGCCATTCGGCCTTTCGAGCCAGCACCACCATTCAATGTGATCATGGCTGATCATTCTCAATCAGTACCCCGTTCCTGCCTTCTCCCCATACCCCCTGACTCCGCTATCCTTAAGAGCTCTATCCAGCTCTCTCTTGAATGCATTCAGAGAATTGGCCTCCACTGCCTTCTGAGGCAGAGAATTCCACAGATTCACAACTCTCTGACTGAAAACATTTTTCCTCATCTCAGTTCTAAATGGCCTACCCCTTATTCTTAAACTGTGGCCCCTTGTTCTGGACTCCCCCAACATTGGGAACATGTTTCCTGCCTCTAACGTGTCCAACCCCTTAATAATCTTATACGTTTCGATAAGATCTCCTCTCATCCTTCTAAATTCCAGTGTGTACAAGCCTAGTCGCTCCAGTCTTTCAACATATGACAGTCCCGCCATTCCAGGAATTAACCTGGTGAACCTACGCTGCACGCCCTCAGTTCAGGTCCCGCAGGACCTCCGGTTTCCTCCCACACTCCAAAGACGTACAGGTTGGTAGGTTAATTGGCTTGGTGTAAATGTACAATTATCCCTAGTGTGTGTAGGATAGTGTTAGTGTGCGGGGATCGCTGGTCGGCGTGGACTCGGTGGGCCATAGGGCCTATTTCCGTGCTGTATCTCTGAACTAAACTAAACTAAAATTGACTGATAGTGACATGGTTATTAAAAATAACAGAATAAATTAAAAATTGAATAAACAGAACCTCATGATTATAATACAGTTGTCTAATTAAATACTTCTGTACAGTGTAAGAAGGAACTGCAGTTGCTGGTTTAAACCGAAGGTAAACACAAAATGCTGGGGAAGGTTCTCAACCGAAATGTCACCCATTCCTTCTCTCCAGAGATGCAGAGTTACTCCAGCTTTCAATACTTCTGTACAATCCATTTGGGGAATTAAACTTTTCCTTGGGCCAAAATCGTTGAAGATCTTCACCACAGTTGTGAGGGAAGGAACAGCAGACGCTGGTTTACACCGAAGATAGTCACAGAATGCTGGAGTAGCTCAACGGGGCAGGCAGCATCTCTGGAGAGAAGGAATGGGTGACGGAGAAACATAGAAACATGGAAAATAGGTGCAGGAGTAGGCCATTCGGCCCTTCGAGCCTACACCGCCATTCAATATGATCATGGCTGATCATCCAACTCAGTATCCTGTACCTGCTATCTCTCCATACCCCCTGATCCCTTTAGCCACAAGGGCCACATCTAACTCCCTCTTAAATATAGCCAATGAACTGGCCTCAACTACCTTCTGTGGCAGAGAATTCCACAGATTCACCACTCTCTTTGTGAAGAAAAAAAAAATTCTCATCTCAGTCCTAAAAGACTTCCCCCTTATCCTTAAACTGTGACCCCTTGTTCTGGACTTCCCCAACATCGGGAACAATCTTCCTGCATCAAGCCTGTCCAACCCCTTAAGAATTTTGTATGTTTCTATAAGATCCCCCCTCAATCTTCTAAACTCCAGCGAGTACAAGCCGAGTCTATCCAGTCTTTCTTCATATGAAAGTCCTGCCATCCCAGGGATCAATCTGCTGAACCTTCTCTGTACTCCCTCTATGGCAAGAATGTCTTTCCTCAGATTAGGAGACCAAAACTGTACACAATACTCCAGGTGACGTTCCGGGTCGAGACCCTTCTTCAGAGTGAGAGTCGGGGGGGATTACAGTTCGCCACAGTTGTGTTGTTTCTGACATTTCCCTCTTCTTATTTTAAAATTCTATTCTGTTCTTAATTTGAAGGATCACGTTCAAGGTCAGAAGTATTCAAACTCCTCTCTGCGCATTGACAGATTTAATTGTGAAACTTGATGTACCATGGCGGAAACTGAAAGAATTATTATTAGAATGGTGGCAAAAATCTCTTCCTTTCTTCGTCTTGCTGTTAAATTGTCGAGATGCCAATTTTTCTTGTGAATTGGACAAGCATCGATAATGACACACGATACAGCAAGATATCCAATTGACCTTGATAACCCTTGAGAATGTGTGCAAACGTTTGCAAGTGGAACTGATCAGATTCAATTAGGGTTGCCAACTGTCCCGTATTAGCCGGGACATCCTGTATTTTGGGCTAAATTGGTTTGTCCCGTACGGGACCGCCCTTGTCCCGTATTAGTAGGGGCAGGTTCATAGACGTGCCCCATCTAAGGTCTATGAACCTGCCCCTACTAAATAGGGTAGTTTTACTATTTAAAACTCAATAGGGTTGCCGACTGCCTCACTCCCAAATACGGGACAAGGTGACGTCACCGCCCCGCGCCCCACGTGACCTCACCCAGCCAGCGGCCACGTGCTCCCGTCCACCAATGGCGGCCGCCCGGGCGGGGAGGCGGGTTGCTACGCAAACTCCACTAGGCGGCGCCCGGGCCTCCGGGCCTACACTGTCCAGGCCTCCAGCAGCCCCCGGGCCTACAGTGTCCGGGCCTACACTGTCCGGGCCTACACTGTCCGGGCCTACAGCGGTCCCCGGGCCTACAGTGTCCGGGCCTACACTGTCCGGGCCTACACAGTCCGGTCCTACACAGTCCGGGCCTACACAGTCCGTGCTTACAGCGTTCTCCGGGCCCAATATGGGACAGGGTGGTCCCGTACGGGACAAACTAATGTAGCCCAATGTACGGGATGTCCCGGCGAATACGGGACAGTTGGCAACCCTACTTGGGCTTCAACCCTGGCCACGTGCTCTAACAACACCTGATGTATTGAGTGCCCAACTAGAAACTCTCACAAAATGGTGATGTTTTCCCAAGGACACTGATTTTTCACAACAGGCCTGGATAGAGTGGATGTGGAGAGGGTGTTTCCACTAGTGGGAGAGTCTAGGACCAGAGGTCACAGCTCAGAATAAAAGGATGTTCCTTTAGGAAGGAGGTGAATTGGAATTTCTTCAGCCAGAGGGCGGTGAATCTGTGGAATTCATTGCCACAGAATGCTGTGGAGGCCAAGTCAGTGGATATTTTTAAAGCAAAGATAGGTAGATTCTTGATTAGTGCGGGTGTCAGATTCTGGGGTGAAAGGCATGAGAATGGGGTTAGGAGGGAGAGATAGATCAGCCATGAGTCTCTGAAGTCATTGGCAGATCTTTCTTAAAGAAGGTGAGTTCACATCAAGCATCCAGTCCAGACAGTGTTCATGGCAGAGTATGAAAAGCATGTGTCGAGCAATTACTTTGAGAATTCAGGAATATCCTCAACCTCTCTCATCTGTAGTCAAGGTTCCCACCTGATCCAACAGTGGATCTATCGTTCCCATGTTTAAGAAGGCCACTGCGATCTACCTCACTGACTTCCATCTGGAATGTTAGACCGAGCTCTAGGGGCCAGTGGAATCAAGGGATGTGGGGAGAAGGCAGGCACGGGTTACTGATTGTGGTTGATCAGCCATGATCACAATGAATGGCGGTGCTGGCTCAAAGGGCCGAATGGCCTCCTCCTGCATCTATGTTCTCTGTTCTATGATTGAATGGTGGGGTAGACTCGATGGGCTGTATGGCCTATCACATTATGACCTTATGAATGAATGCATTGCATTTTTCAAGACAATTTTCCTGACAGCAGATCCTGTTGTTTTAAAAGCTCTGTGGCTGTTGAGAAAGTGTCTGTTTATTGCTGGGTTTTATGTTCTAACTCGTGAATTCATTTTGCAAAAAAAAAAAAAAAAATTTTTGCGCTTTTATGCTGTCCATAATAAATCCATTAATGACAATTTGGAAATGGGTTTTGCAGAAGTGTATTGGTTTCTGTAGAACGGACTAAAATAACTCCTCGCCTTAAGCATACATTACCCGAATGTTGGTTTCATTATCCGCGTACATATTTTAATAATAATACATCTTGTATGGCAGCAGAATAAATTACAATCTTGTCAACTCCATAAGGAATTCAGGGGTTATCTAAATGTTCTTTATTGATGGGAATAGGCAGTTTTAATACATAAATCAAAAGGGAAGCATGTTTTTGTTTTAAATCATTGCAACAATTTGTGTTTCAGGTCACTGGATTATCGTCAGTTATCTCGGTTATTTTGATGTTGATACCCATGTGAGCTGCGTTCTAGAACAAAGAGCGAAGGATCAAAGACCCATTTGGTTTAGTTTAGTGTTAGAGACACAGCGTGGAAACACCGAGTCCATGCCGGTCAGCGATCCCCGCACATTAACGCTGTCCCTAACACACGCACTAGGGACAGGTTACAATATTTAACGAAGCCGATTAGTCTACACACCTGTAACGTCTTTGGAGCATGGGAGGGAACCGGAGCTCCTGGAGAAAACCCACGCCGGTCACGGGGAGAACGTACAAACTCCGTACAGGCAGCATCCGTAGTCGGGATGGAACCCGGGTCACTTGCGCTGTAAAGAGGCAGCAACTCTACCGCTGCACCACCATGTTTACTTCCACAGTAGGAAGTGACTGGATATCAGCCGATCACTGCTGATCTGTGTCTGAACTATTTATCTTGTTCCATGTCCCTTCACACCTTTGCCTAACAAATAATCCGCTCTTCTCAGATCTAAAAAAGGACACCGTGATAATCTAGCCATCCTTTCTCTTGCACCCTCTAAATGTCTTTGAACCTCCAGTAATCCTTCAGTAGCATTTTACTATTTAGGGAGTTCTCTGTTCTCACTGTTTTAAGTAAGGTAGATAATTACATATTTCAATACATTAAAAACCCATTTGCCAAAGGTTGATCCATTTGCATAATCCATTAATATCTCTGTCATTTATTCACTCCTGCTAACTTTGTTCTTCTTCTTTGTGCCATAAGCGGGCTTGTAGATGTAACTTTCCTGAGCTGCTGTACATTAAATCCTTGTAGTATACCACTCACCCCTGACCTGTACCCAGGCTATCTGCTCCTTGTAGTATACCACTCACCCCTGACCTGTACCCAGGCTATCTGCTCCTTGTAGTATACCACTCACCCCTGCCCTGTACCCAGGCTATCTGCTCCTTGTAGTATACCACTCACCCCTGCCCTGTACCCAGGCTATCTGCTCCTGTCCCAACTTCAATCCTCCTGTTCTCAGTCAAATCCTCAACTCAGTTAATCCCGAACTTTATCCTTTTCATCCATGTCACAAGGTCCTAAGGTCATAAGTGATATGAGTAGAATTGGGCCATTTGGCCCATCAAGTCTACTCCGCCATTCAATCATGGCTGGTCTATCTCTCCCTCCTAACCCCATTCCCCTGCCTTCTCCCCATAACCCCTGACACCCGTACTAATCAAGAAACCATCTATCTCTGCCTTACAAAAAATATCCATTAACGTGGCCTCCACTGCCTTCTGTGGCAATGAATTCCACAGATTCACCACCCTCTGACTAAAGACATTTCTCCTCGTCTCCTTCCTAAAAGAACGTTCTTTAACTCTGAGAATGTCCTTTAGTTCTGTCCAACGAGGAATTTTATTAAATCTCTTCTGGTAGTCAATTTAAATAACCTCACAAACCAATTGTCAATCTAAACAACCTGAGGACAGGACGGTGGCGCAGCGGTAGAGCTGCTACCTCACAGCGCCAGAGACTCGGGTTCAATCCCGACCACAGGTGCTGTCTGTACGGAGTTTGTACGTTCCCCCCATGACCTGCGTGGGTTTTCTCTGAGATCTTCGGTTTCCTCCCACACTCCAAAGATGTGCAGGTTTGTAGGTTAATTGGCTTGGTAAATGTAGAAATTGTCCCCAGTGGGTGTAGGATAGTGTTAGTGTGCGGGGATCGCTGGGCGGCGCGGACCCGGTGGGCCGAAGGGCTTGTTTCCGCGCTGTATCTCTAAAAAAAAGCTTTAAAATCGCCTAAGCGGGACAGGCCCTTTAAGCTTCTTACTTTTCGCTGTATTTCAATAGACGAGAAGGTAACATTTTCAAACTTTATGGGCAGACACCTATCAGGTTTTACCCATGCAAAAAATAATTGTGAACATGCTTATAATTTCTTGATAAAACATTTTCATGGTAAAATCTGCAACAATACAATCCAGGTTAATGTTTAAAACATGACAATCTCTGAACTTGCCACCCTAAGTATAGGAGGGAAATAAAAATAGAAATGCTCGAGTTGATCGGAGAGATTTTGAAGGCCAATAAGCTTATTATTATTCACATTTCATTGGATAAGGAAAGATTTCAAGACAATAGGATTACTGAAATATAAATGGGCTTCCGAATAAGATTATGAAGTAAGTGGCTTTTCAGGCAAAAAATAAGGAAATCTTAAAATTCAGGCAGTGATTTAATAGACTTTAGACTCCAGAGAGACAGCATGGAAACAGGCCCTTCGGCCCATCAAGTCCGCGCCGACCAGTGATCAGCCCCGCACACTAGCACTATCTTACACACTAGGGACAGGTTACAATTTATACTGGGAATATCAAGTACTGGGATCACAGCGGTAGAGTTGCTGCCTCACAGCGCCAGAGACCCAGGTTCGATCCCGACTACGGGCGCCGTCTGTATGGAGTTTGTACCTTCTCTCCGTGACCTGCGTGGGTTTTCTCCGCGATCTTCGGTTTCCACACACACTCCAAAGACGTGCAGGTTTCTGGGTTAATTGGCTCGGTATAAGTGTAAATTCACCCTAGTGTGTGTGTGTGTGTGCGCAGGATAGTGTTAGTGCGCGGGGATCGCTGGTCGGTGCGGACTCGGTGGGCCGAAGGACCTGTTTCCGCGCTGTAAACTAAACTAAAGATTAGCAACTAAATCTTTAAACTAAACTAAAGATTAGCAACAGTTCTGGAGGAGAGGTCGTACGGGCTTATCGTAACAGCAAAGAGTGTGGGGAAATGAGGAAACAAGATGAGGAATAAGCAGATAGGTATGGAGAGTGACAGAAATATCAAGTCATAGAGTCATTGAGAGACTGCATGAAGCACCAACCACCCATTTATTTTAATCCTACATTAATCTCAATTTGTTTTATTCCTGTAATGCTCACAAGTTCACAAGTTACAGGAGTAGAATTAGGCCATTCGGCCCATCGAGTCCACCCCGCCATTCAATCGTGGCTGAACTCTGCCATCTCATCCCATTTTCCTGCCTTCTCCCCGTAACCCCTGACACCCGTTCTAATCATGCCTATCTCTGCCGAAGGTGTTTCCACACCTTACACTTCCTTATCTGCTGCATGTAACTCCCCCTCCCCTGACATCAGTCTGAAGAAGGGGCCTCGACCCAAAACGTCACCCATTCCTTCTCTCCAGAGATGCTGCCTGACCCGCTGAGTTACTCCAGCTTTTTGAGTTTGGTTTGGAGACACAGCGCGGAAACAGGCCCTTCGGCCCACCGAGTCCGCACCGACCAGCGATCCCCGCACACTAGCGCTATCCTACACACAATAGGGACGATTTACAATTTTACCAAGCCAATTAACCCACAAAATTGTACGCCTTCTGACAACACACTTATCCCTTTGCAGATTGCTTGCCTGAGCTGCACTGATGGGCTCACCTCCACTCCCAATCTGCAGTCAGTCAGCAGTTGCTCTCTGTTAAAGGAAGGCAGTGGGGAGTGCCAGGCCTCGCTTGTCTGCTTGACAACCTATCATCACCAAAGATTCAAAGAGTTTATTTACAACTACCTTTCCGATAATCTGTAGCGAGACCCCCCCACTCTCCGCGCTTATACTTCCTGCAGGAATCTCCGCGGTGGTCACGCTCAGCATATTCTGAAGATGTTCGTCATGTTGACAAGTTAATGTCATCAGTGCCCGGAAAGAGATGAAAATAAGTGCAGACAGGCGGGTCAAGGTGTGGAAATATCCGCGGAAAAGTTTCACCTGCTCTCTGCTCTTTCCGTTCCAGGAATAAGATGTGCTTCACAAGCAAGGTCGCAGGTTGTAGGAGTAGAATTAGGCCACTCGGCCCATCGAGTCGACCCCACCATTCAATCGCGGCTGATCTCTGCCTCCTCATCCCATTTTCCTGCCTTCTCCCCGTAACTCTTGACATACCGTTCTAATCAGAAAATTGTCTATCTCTGCCTTAGAAATATCCACTGACGTGATCACTGTAATGTGTTGAGCTCTCTGCATTGGAAGCTCCAACGCACATTTTCTCTCTAATTTTCTGTGAGAAATGGGAGCAGAAAATCGAAATGCCTTCGCAGTCTGGTCTCGGGCAGTCTCAAGTGACTTCGAGAAACCATTCCAATGCACCTGTGACACCGGCAGATATACGGCTAGTTAATTCATCTCTTAAATAACCATTGGTTCTTAGGCAGATACCACACTGCCACATCCATTTAATAATTCCCCAGGATCAAATCCTCGAAAACAAACTGCATCACATTCAGAAAAAAACGATGGAGAGCGTGCGTGCGTGCGTGCGTGTTTGCGTGCGTCTATATTTTTCAATTAAACCTGAGGAGAATCTTTGGTTAGATGGACACAGAAAGCTGGAGTAACTCAGCGGGCCAGGCAGCATCTCTGGAGAGAAGGAACGGGTGACGTTTCAGATTTGTACTGAAGAATGGTCTTCATTTATACTTGTACCGAACTGTATACGGAAATTAATTTCATTGTACCTCGGTACACGCCGCAAATAAAGTGCCATACCGAAATAGTGATCCAATGTTTTAAATAATAGTGTTTTAGATTTTTTTAGATTTAGAGATAAAGCGCAGAAACGGGCCCTTCGGCCCACCGGGACCACGCCGCCCAGCGATCCCCGCACACTAATACTATCCCACACACACTAGGGACAATTTTTACATTTTGCCCAGCCAATTAACCTACATACCTGATCGGCTTTGTAGTGTGGGAGGAAACCGAAGATCTCGGAGAAAACCCACGCAGGTCACGGGGAGAACGTACAAACTCCGTACAGACAGCGCCCGTAGTCAGGATTGAACCCGGGTCTCCGGCGCTGCATTCGCTGTAAGGCAGCAACTCTACCGCTGCGCCACTGTGCCGCCCTGTTATGGTATTGTTTGAGAGTGTGAGTGTGAGAGAGTGAGATATGATATTACATATCAGCTATGATTGTTCTAATGGTTATTCAGCTCTCCTTCGAAAAAATTGTCCCTTAGATCTCAACCCGAAACTGTCACCCATTCCTTCTCTCCAGAGATACTGCCTGTCCCACTGAGTCACTCCACTCACTCTCACTCTCACACTCACACTCACACTCACACACTCACACTCACACTCACTCACACTCTCACACTTACACACTCACACTCTCACACTCACACTCACACTCTCACACTCACTCACACTCACACTCACACTCACACTCACTCACACACACACTCACTCACTCTCACATTCACTCACACACTCACACTCACTCACACTCACACTCACACTCACACTCACACTCACACTCTCACACTCACTCACACTCACTCACACTCACTCACACTCTCACACTTACACACTCACACTCACACTCACACTCACTCACACACACACACACACACACTCACTCACACACACACTCCCACTCACACTCTCACATTCACTCACACACTCACACTCACTCACACACTCTCACTCTCACTCACACTCACACACTCACTCTCACACTCACACACTCACTAACACTCACACACTCACACTCTCACTCACACTCACACTCTAACTCACATTTATAATCATTCTCACTCTCTCACATGCACACTCTCACTCTCGTGTTTACACTCATTCTCACTCTCACACTCACTCACTTTCTTTCTCTTTCACACTCACACTCACTCTCCCTCTCTCTCTCTCACACTCACAGTCTCACTCACACTCACTCATAATCACTCTCTCACTCACTCTCCAACACTAACACAGTCTCACGTTTACACATTCTCTCTCTCTCACTCTCTCTCTCTCTCTCTCTCTCTCTCTCTCTCTCTCTCTCTCTCTCTCTCTCTCTCTCTCTCTCTCTCTCTCTCTCTCTCTCTCTCTCTCTCTCTCTCTCTCTCTCTCTCTCTCTCTCTCTCTCTCTCTCTGACTCTCTTTGTTGATGTAAGCATGTGCTACAGATTGGTATAACGCCCGACCGAAATGACGACAGATTTCTCCCCCAACTTTTATATTCAACATGCATGTGTGTTGTAGAAGAGTTTTATATTCTTTGAAGGTTTTCTTTTGACCTATGCTATAACGTCTAACCACCACAATCTACCAAAGATTGTTTTTCCACTTGTTGTGCAAAACAGCCATCGCTGGATGAAGGCATACACATTGCGGATAGAAAAAACAACTTTGTGATCTCAAGTTTCGAGGATTTTACGATCACATTCAATTTGCAGGCAAAATGACTTACGATGCTTTATCTCTTCAGAGAAAGTTTCGAGATGAACCACTTTGCAATGAAATTACTATGTTACTTTCTACAGAAAATACTGCCTGAACGATGGAGTCATGGAGTCTTACAGAATGGAAGCAGGCCCTTCAGCCCAACGTGCCCACACCCACCAACTTGTCCCATCTACACTCATCCCACCTGCCTGCGTTTGGCCCTTATCCTTCTAAACCTGTCCTACCTGTCTGAATGTATCTTAAACGTTGTGATAGTCCCTGCCTCAACTACCTCCTCTGGCAGCTCGTGTCTACCCACCCTTTGTGTCAAAAAGTTGCTCCTCAGGTTCTTATTAAATCTTTTCCCCTTTCACCTTAAACCTTTATTATCTGGTTTTTAATTCCCCTGCTTCTAGTTTAGTTCAACAGTGCAGAAACAGGCCCTTCAACCAACCGAGTCGGCACCGACCAGCGATCCCGCACACTAACGCTATCCTACACACACTACGGACAAGTTACAATTTTGCCAAGCCAATCAGCCTACAACACTGCACGTCTTTGGAGTGTGGGAGGAAACCGGTGAACCCGGAGAAAACCCACGCAGGTCACGGGAAGAACGTACAAGTCAGCGGAAAGACAGCACATGATTACAATCGAGCCATCAACAGTGAACAGATACATGATAAAGGGAATAACGTGAATAACATTTAGTGCAAGATAAAGCCAATAAATTCCCATCAAAGATAGTCCAAGGGTCTCCAATGAGGTAGATAGTAGCCCGACTGCTCTCTGGGTCTCAGCCTGAAGCATCAATCGTTCCTTTGCCTCCATGGATGCTGCCTGACCCATTGAATTCCTACGTAGTGTGCACCGAAGTCAGACACAAAATGCTGGAGTAACCCAGCAGGACAGGCAGCATCTCTGGGGAGAAGGAACGGGTGACTGTCTTGGGTCGAGACCCTTCTTCAGACTGGTTAGGGATAAGGGAAACAATAGACACAGGCAATGTGTAGCCCTTCCCTTATCCCTAACCAGTCTGAAGAAGGGTCTCGACCCAAAACCATCACCCATTCCTTCTCCCCAGAGATGCTGCCCGTCCCACTGAGTCACTCCAACGCTCTTGTGTGTCTATCACTGAATTCCTGCAACAGTTTGTCCTTGTCTTGCTCCATATTTCAGCATCCCCTGTCTCTTGTGTCCCCATTAATATCAAATACTGTCGGGCACGAGCTTTAAAGTCAGCCGAAGAAGAGAGTTTTGATTTTAAATATATTTGTGAAATATGTCCCGTGAGTACAGACATCAGCGTAGCTTTAGTGCCCTGACAAACATGTGCAGACGAGCCAGACAAACCTTTAAGTCCACTTTTAATTCCTATACCAACCAATTATCTGGAGCCTTGTCTGTCGGTGCAGTTCCAACAATTAATCATGTTGGGCTCATCTCTCAAACTCTCCCGCATTCAACTCCATTTAGACAGCGATTAATCCAATTTTCTGGCCCATGCCTTTAACCATTGCACAAATTAGTTAACTTCCGAAAGCATTAAAGAACAACTCAAGAGTCAAAGATTCAAGAGCATTCTATTGTCAAATGTCCCAGATGGAACAATGCAATTTTTTAGTTTAGTTTAGTTCAGAGATACAGCGCAGAAACACGCCCTTCGGCCCACTGAGTCCACGCCGACCAGCGATCACTGCGCACTAACACTGCCCTACACACACTAGGGACAGTTTACATTTTATACCGAAGCCAATTTACCTATAAACCTGCACGTCTTTGGAGTGTGGGAGGAAACCGGAGAAAACCCACGCAGGTCACGGGGGGAACGTGCAAACTCTGCACAGACAGCGCCCGTAGTCGGGATGCAGATACTGTCAGGCAGCAAATCTACCGCTGCGCCACCGTGCCACCTTGCAGCAGCACAACATGAATATGTAAACATAGTACAATATAATAAACGAGTAAAACAGTTCATTGTGTGTATATAAACACATACTCACACATACACACACACACACACACACACACACACACACACACACACACACACACACACACACACACACACACACACACACATACACACACACACACACACACACACACACACACACACACACACACACACATATATATATATAATATATGTTGTGTGTGTGTGTGATTATGTGTATATATATATATATATATATATATATACACACACAATATCTATATACTAAAACTCTGGATTCAAAAGAGAGTTAGATAGAGCTCTAGGGGCTAGTGGAATCTGTGGAATTCTCTGCCTCAGAAGGCAGTGGAGGCCAATTCTCTGAATGCATTCAAGAGAGAGCTAGATAGAGCTCTTAAGGATAGCGGAGTCAGGGGTTATGGGGAGAAGGCAGGAACGAGGTACTGATTGAGAATGATCAGCCATGATCACAATGAATGGCGGTGCTGGCTCGAAGGGCCAAATGGCCTCCTCCTGCGCCTATTTTCTATGTTTTCTATGTCTATGTTTTCTAACATGAACACTAAGTTGTCATTGGGTTCCAGTGCAGTGCCGAGGCAATGCTACCCAGTTGGTAAGCAGGCAAGGTAAATAACTAATGTTCATTTAGCTTAGAGAAACACCAAGGAAACAGGCCCTTCGGCCCACCGTCCGCTCTGACTAGAGATCCCCGCACGCTAGCATTAACCCACACACACACACTGGGGGCAATTTACAATTTTACCAAAGCCAATTAACCGACAAACCTGTACTGTACGTCTTTGGAGTGTGAGAGGAAACCGGGCGCCCGGAGAAAACCCACGCAGGTCACGGGGAGAACGTACAAACTGTGCCCGCGGTCAGGATGGAACCCGGGTCTCTGGCGCTGTGAGGCAGCAACTCTACCGCTGCGCCACCTTTGTTTCTCCAAACCTGCTTCTATCCGTTTGCTTGACAGGACATCATCAGCTTATTGAATGCCACCAGCAACCTTTGCCCAAAGTTCCACTGATATTAAATGTGAAAACCAAGTATATCTTGCAGCCAACTCCAGGAAATTGGCTCCGATGATGAATTATGGCCCACCGTTTTATGGCATTGGAACAATTTACCCTCAGAATAAGTTTTCTTAGTTTCAAGGATAAGTGTGAGATACTTACCCAGCCCCTACAGCTGTTTAGTCTGAAAGAGTTTTTATATTATATCATCCTGAGTCTGGGTAAAACTATGCTCTCTGAGATTGCTTCACATGGCCATACAAATTTACTGTCTGTGTATTTTGCCACAGATTATAAATGCCAGATTTTATTTGTCCCCAAGTATTTTCCTTCCTCTGTTGCAAAGGCAGCTGTTTAGTCTAGTTTAGTTTAGAGATACATCACGGAAACAGGCCCTTCAGCCCATCGAGACCACGACGACCACTAACACTATCCTACACACACACTAGGGACAATTTACATTTACACCACGCCAATTCACCTTCAAACCTGCACGTCTTTGGAGTGTGGGAAGAAACCGAAGATCTCGGAGAAAACCCACGCAGGTCACGGGGAGAACGTACAAACTCCGTACAGACGGCACCCGTAGTCGGGATCGAACCCGGGTCTCTGGCGCTGCAAGTGCTGTTATGCAGCAACTACCGCTGTGCCACCGTGCCGCCCTAACATTGAGAAAGGACTATCAGCGTTAGCAAGAGGCTCAGACTTAATTAGACAAAGTGGCCTCTTTATGGTGTCAAGGATTTGATACTATGAGACATGGACATGATCAAGTCTAACCTCAATGTGTCTAGGGATGACTGCTACCACATGAACATTACCATCCATCAAGACTGGGTCAATAACAATAATTGCATTGGTTTAAGTGTAACCCATAGACGTCGGCCTGTTGACTTCTTAGGGCAGTATGGTGGTAAATAACTTTAAAAACATAACACCGATTTCAATGAAACTTCTTCCATTAGCACCAAAAGGACGACGGTGAATAAGGTGGGCCCAAAATTGTCGCGCTATCGTGTACCGTTTTGGCTTTAGTTCAGGAACAAACAAACAAACAAACAAACAAACGAGAGTTTTAGTATATAGATGCCCCGAGCTAACAATCATCTATTTTACATTTTCCTTTAACTTTGTCCGCTTTGATCTTTTGTTTTCACACCTTACAATAAACAATAGACAATAGACAATAGACAGTAGGTGCAGGAGGAGGCCATTCGGCCCTTCGAGTCAGCACCACCATTCAATGTGATCATGGCTGATCAGTACCCCGTTCCTGCCTTCTCCCCATACCCCCTGACTCCGCTATCCTTAAGAGCTCTATCCAGCTCTCTCTTGAATGCATTCAGAGAATTGGCCTCCACTGTCTTCTGAGGCAGAGAATTCCACAGATTTACAACTCTCTTACCTTTCCATATCTCCCTCTCCCCTGACTCTCAGCATGAAATGCCACCCATTCCTTCTCTCCAGAGATGCTGCCTGTCCCGCTGAGTTACTCCAGCTTTTTGTGTCTATCTTTAGTTTAAATAAATCTGTCTGCGACTGAGAGACAAATACCAGAGGAAATGTAATAACCTTACCGAATCTACAGCATTATGCTCTCGGTTCATGAAATCTACTGCATCATTTTAAGTCATAACATAACGAAAAACTGATAAATAATTTAGAAAATGAATCAAATTCCCATGCATTCTGTGCTCTAAAGTATCTTTTTTAATTACATCAATTTACATTCTTGCCAAACATTTTATTTAGCCATTAGTTATGTCAAGATTTCCATCTTTAATTTTACTGAACGATACAAAATGATGTATTGCCCAGAAGAGATGGAGCCAGAGAGAGGCACCATGCAGACAGAGAGAAGCAGAAGTGAAGGTGCCACACACAGTCCACCTGGACCTACCTGATCTCCCTGTTGCCAAACACTTTAATTCCCCTACCCATTCTTGGCTTGGCTTGGCTTGTGTTGAGAAATCATAGCCCGTTTTTCGAAACCACTTGAAGTTGGAGAAATCAACTAGAAGTTAGAGAAGTCAACACTGATCCCATTGGGGTGCAAGCTTCCCAAGCGAAATATGAGATGCTTTCCCTCCAAGTTGAGTTTAGCCACACTCTGACAATGGAGGAGGCCCAGGACAGAAAGGTCAGTGTGGGAATCTTATTTCCCGGTTGCCAAACACTTCAACTCCCCCTCCCACTCCCACACTGACCTTCCTGTCCTGGGCCTCCTCCACTGTCAGAGTAAGGCCCAGCGCAAATTGGAGGAACAGCACCTCATATTTCGCTTGGGCAGCTGTTGTGGTGACCGTATAATAACCATTACACTGGAGTAACTCGAGTTACTCCAGCATTTTGTGAATAAATACCTTCGATTTGTACCAGCATCTGCAGTTATTTTCTTACATAACCATTACACTAATCTACAGCAGCTTACAGTCCAGTGGTATGGACATTGATTTCTCCAACTTCAGGTAGCCTCGGCACTCCCTCTCTCTCCATCCCTCCCCCACCCAAGTCACACCAGGTTCTCGTTCTCACCTGGCCCACAGCCAACAATGACCTGTTTCCTTTATCATCGTTACTTTTTTGCACATCTTTCATTCATTTGTTCTGTATCTCTCTATCCATCTCTCACCGTCTATCTCTCTCTCGTTTCCCTCTCCCCTGATTCACAGTCTGAAGAAGGGTCTCGACCCGAAACGTCACCTGTTCCTTCTCTCCAGAGATGCTGCCTGTCCCGTTGAGTTACTCCAGCATTTTGTGTCTATCTTTGGTTTAAACCAGCATCTTCAGTTCCTTCCCACACAATGATTGCCTGCTGTATATAACGAACACGTCACCAGCCCTGTATGAAAAGGTATAATATTCACATGGAGGTTTTGCCTTTCATGACTTTTCTCCGCATTGCTTTATAGACCTTTCCAATGCGACGTTTAGTTTAGCTTTAGAGATACAGCACGAAACAGGCCCTTCGGCCCACCGAGTCCGCACCGACCAGCGATCTATGTACACCAGCACTATCCCACCCACACACTAACACTATCCTACAATTAACATTTCACATTTATGCCAGCCAATTAACCTACAAACCTGTACATCGTTAGAGTGTGGCAGGAAACCGAAGCACCCAGAGAAAACCCATGCGGGTCACGGGGAGAATGTACAAAGTCCGTACAGATGGCGCCCGTAATCAGGATGGAACCCGGGTCTCTGGCGCCGTGAGGCAGCAACTCTACCGCTGTGCCACTGTGCCGCACACATTGTAAAAGCACTCTTCATAAGTTCATAAATCATTGAAGCAGAATTAGGCCATTCGGCCCATTGAGTCTACTCTGCCATTCAATCATGGCTGACCAATCTTGCCCTCTCTTGCCCCATTCTTCCATCTTCTCCCCATAACCACTCATCATGAACCTATCAATCTCACTTTAAAAATACCCATTGACTTGTCCTCCACAGCCTTTTGTGGTTTTGCCGTTTCACCACCCTCTGACTAAAGAAATTCTTCCTCATCTCCATTCTAAAGGAATGTCCCTTATTCTGAGGCTGTGCCCTCTGGTCCTGGACTCTCCCACTAGTGGAAACATCCTCTCCACATCCACTCTATCCAGAAGATAGACACAAAAAGCTGGAGTTACTCAGCTGGTCAGGCAGCATCTCTGGAGAGAAGGAATAGGTGACGTTTCGGGTCGAGACCCTTGAAATGTTCTTTCACCATCATTGATCCAGATCCTTGAAACTGGCTGGCATCATTTTAATTTCTCACAGACTGTCGTTCAAAAGTTGTTTAGATAATTGCAAGCATTTTGTAGAATTGATTATTTTGAAATTGGTAATAAGAAATTATGTTTTTTCTAAATTTGTTGAAAGCTTTATCTGCTGATTTTGGACACAGCTTTGCAGTGGAAATATTAAGAGTTAAGTGCAGCGGTAGAGTTGCCGCCTCACAGCGCCGGAGATCCAGGTTCCATCACGACTACGGGTGCCATGTGTACGGAGTTTGTACGTTCTCCCCGTGACCTGCGTGGGTTTTCTCCGGGTGCTCCGGTTTCCTCCCACACTCCAAAGGCGTGCAGGTTAGTAGGTTAATTGGCTTTGTTAAAGATTGTAAATTGTCCCCAGTGTGTGTAGAGTAGTGTTAGCGTAGGGATTTGGTGGCTGGTGCGGACCTGGTGGGCCGAAGGGCAGACTCCCACGTTAAATCTCAAAACTACACTAAAAAAAGTGGGACAAGGAGCTTCATTTTGGGTCCACAGTTTTCCCTGGGATATTGATGTTGAGAAAATTAATTTGTTAATTGACAAATGAGAGAGAATAGGTTACAACAAGGAAAGTTGGGGGCAATGGGGAGTGATCGGAATGTTCAGATGGGCTAGCATTGACTCAATGGGCCGAATTCCTTCCTTCCCTGTGGGGACTATAAGATACGCTGCCTGTCCCGCGGAGTTACTCCAGCTTTTTGCATCTATCTTCGGTTTAAACCAGCATCTGCAGTTCCTACCTACAATGAAAAGTTTGACGTTTGGAGCCATTGAGGAGATGAATGAACGTGTGTAGTACACAGCCAGGAAGATCAATCAGTCGCAAGAAAGAAACCTCTTCAACCAAGACAACTGCTCCTGTGTCCATCACTCCAGGCAGAGTTATAAGCTGCGTGACTCATCCCACTCAGAAAACAATCCGCGTACTCTGCAATTTATATTCAGCTGGATATCCTACAGTCATAGAATGATCTAGCGTGGAAACAGGCCCTTCTGCCCCGCTTCCCCATGCCGACCAACATGCCCCATCTGCACTAGTCCCACCTGCCCGCGTTTGGCCCATTTTCATCTAAACTTATTCTATCCATGCACCTGCCGTGAAGGCCTTTTAATTTTTTTTCATGAGTTCAATAGACAATAGACAATAGGTGCAGGAGTAGGCCATTCAGCCCTTCGAGCCAGCACCGCCATTCAATGCGATCATGGCTGATCACTCTCAATCAGTACCCCGTTCCTGCCTTCTCCCCATACCCCCTCACTCCGCTATCCTTAAGAGCTCTATCCAGCTCTCTCTTGAAAGCATCCAACGAACTGGCCTCCACTGCCTTCTGAGGCAGAGAATTCCACACCTTCACCACTCTCTGACTGAAAAAGTTCTTCCTCATCTCCGTTCTAAATGGCCTACCCCTTATTCTTAAACTGTGGCCCCTTGTTCTGGACTCCCCCAACATTGGGAACATGTTTCCTGCCTCTAATGTGTCCAATCCCCTAATTATCTTATATGTTTCAATAAGATCCCCCCTCATCCTTCTAAATTCCAGTGTATACAAGCCCAATCGCTCCAGCCTTTCAACATACGACAGTCCCGCCATTCCGGGAATTAACCTAGTGAACCTACGCTGCACGCTCTCCATAGCAAGAATATCCTTCCTCAAATTTGGAGACCAAAACTGCACACAGTACTCCAGGTGCGGTCTCACCAGGGCCCGGTACAACTGTAGAAGGACCTCTTTGCTCCTATACTCAACTCCTCTTGTTATGAAGGCCAACATTCCATTGGCTTTCTTCACTGCCTGCTGTACCTGCATGCTTCCTTTCATTGACTGATGCACTAGGACACCCAGATCTCGTTGAACTCCCCCTCCTCCTAACTTGACACCATTCAGATAATAATCTGCCTTTCTATTCTTACTTCCAAAGTGAATAACCTCACACTTATCATACGTTCTAGCAGCAGAATTAGGCCATTCGACCCATCAAGTCTACTCTGCCATTCAATGGTGGTTGATCTATCCTTCCCTCTCAACGCCATCGTTATAGATTCTGCCTCAGCTACCTCCTACGGCAGCTCATTCCATTTACCCACCACCCTCTGTGTGAAAAGGTTGCCCCTCAGATTCCCTCAGGTATCGATGTATGAGTTTGAGTTTAGTTCATTGTCACGTGTCCCGAGGTACAGTGAAAAGCTTTTGTTGCGCGCTAACCAGTCAGCGGAAAGTCAATATACGATTACTGCAGAGCCATTCACGTGATAAGAGAACAATGTGAATAACGTTCAGTACAAGATAAATCCAACAAAGTCTGATCAAAGATAGTCTGACGGTCTTCAAAGAGGTAGATAGTAGTTCAGCACTGCTCTCTGGTTGTGGTAGGATGGTTCAGTTGCCTGATAACAGCTGGGAAGAAACTGTCCCTGAATTTAAAGATAGGCACAAAATGCTGGAGTAACTCAGCGGGACAGGCAGCATCTCTGGAGACAAGGAATGGGTAACGATTCGGGTCGAGACACTCCAGGTTTTTGTGTCTGTCTTCGGCTTAATCCAGCATCTGCAGTTCCTTCCTACACATTTCCCCTGAATCTGGAGGTGTGCGTTTTCACACTTCTAGACTGGAGAGGGGATTTTTTGCTAATGTATATGTTGAATAGACCTTGCTAACCGATTTGGCATTTGCCAGAAGTCTTTGCAATAAATTGTCACTGCATGAAAATTGCTGAGTTGCTTGTTTTCTCCGTAACTTTTCCGATTCCGAGCGAATAGGTTCCAGAGCATCTTTGTGGTTGATCATCGACACTTGGATTCGCAAAGCAGTGTCATTGTTGAGCAGTTACAGCACAGTGTGGTTTTCCCACAGGAGTTAAGGCAAAAATACCGACAGATGCGCGGACATGAAAGATGATAATGGCGATGGCGAAATGCCACAAAAGCCTCGGTTATTGCTCCAATCCCCTTTTCCCCTCGACTTGTCCTCATCTCCACTCCCTGCAGCTCGATGGGTCGACTGGTTAGCAACTTCATTGACTCCCAAATACAGGACAAAGGGTGATGTCACCCTCCCCACCCCGATCCCCCACGTGACCTCACCCAGCCAGCGGCCACGTGCTCCCGCTCCACCAATGGCGGCCGCCATTGGTGGAGCGGGAGCACGTGGCCGCTGGCTGGGTGAGGTCACGCGGGGGCGCGGGGCGCGGTGATGTCACCCTTTGTCCCGTATTTGGGAGTCAATGAAGTTGGCAACCCCAACTGTCATATGTTGGAAGACTGGAGCGACTAGGCTTGTATACACTGGAGTTTAGAAGGATGAGAGGGGATCTTATCGAAACGCATAAGATTATTAAGGGGTTGGACACGTTAGAGGCAGGAAACATGTTCCCAATGTTGGGGGAGTCCAGAACCAGGGGCCACAGTTTAAGAATAAAGGGGTAGGCCATTTTGATCGGAGATGAGGAAAAACTTTTTCAGTCAGAGAGTTGTAAATCTGTGGAATTCTCTGCCTCAGAAGGCAGTGGAGGCCAATTGTCTGAATGCATTCAAGAGAGAGCTAGATAGAGCTCTTAAGGATAGCGGAGTCAGGGGGTATGGGGAGAAGGCAGGAACGGGGTACTGATTGTGGATGATCAGCCATGATCACGGTGAATGGCGATGCTGGCTCGAAGGGCCGAATGGCCTACTCATACACCTATTGTCTATTGTCTATTGTCTATTGTCTATTGTCTATTGTCTATTGTCTATTGTCTATTGTCTATTGTCTACTGTCTAAACCTGGCGCCTAACCAATCGACGGCACAATTGTGTGGGGAATTGTTCTCTCTCCCGTCTCCAGTCGCTTTGACACCTTCACCCGTAGTCTGTCTTTGGAACGATAGCCTACACGTTGGCCGTGAGATCCGGCTGCTGTTCCTTCTTTGACGAGCGAAATTACACCAAACAATAAGGCGTTTCAGTGGTAGAAAGTATCGCTCGAGACACTAATGGCTTCATGCCTGGCTTCTCAGAAAGCAATCAGCAAACACTACGGAGAGATGTATTGCACACAACCACAGACGAAATGCAACAATGGAACCATGCGGATGCCAAATAAAGAAAACTAATTGTCCTCTTTAGCTGTACATTCTCGTGGCTATTTTATGTCAGTAACAATGGAGGCAGTGGCAGCCTCACCAAACCCATGGCTTAAATCCCAATTTATGTTTTAGTTCAGTTATGTTTCGAGATAAGGCGCGGAAACAGGCCCTTCGGCCCACCGAGTCCGCGCCGACCAGTGATCCCCGCACACTAACACTATCCTACACACACACTGGGGACAATTTACACATACACCAAGCCAATTAACCTACAAACCTGTACGTCTTAGGAGTGTGGGAGGAAACTGAAGATCTCGGAGAAAACCCGCGCAGGTCACAGGGAGAACGTACAACGTCCGTACGAACAGCACCCGTAGTCGGGATCGAATGATCCTTACAGAAGACACGAAGGTACCTGGTTTGTGTGGAGGAAGGAACTGCAGATGCTGCTTTACACCAAAGATAGACACAAAATGCTGGAGTAACTCAGCGGGACCGGCAGCATCTCTGGAGGAAAGGAATGGGTGACGTTTCGGGTCGAGACCCTTCCTACTTGCAAAGAGTAGGAATAAACGGGTCCTTTTCAGAATGGCAGGCAGTGACTAGTGGGGTACCGCAAGGCTCAGTGCTGGGACCCCAGCTATTTACAATATATATTAATGATTTGGACGAGGGTATTGAATGCAACATCTCCAAGTTTGCGGATGACACGAAGCTGGTTTGGCAGTATTAGCTGTGAGGAGGATGCTAGGAGGCTGCAAGGTGACTTGGATAGGTTAGGTGAGTGGGAAAATGCATGGCAGATGCAGTATAATGTGGATAAATGTGAGGTTATCCACTTTGATGGCAAGAACAGGAAAGCAGACTATTATCTGAATGGTGGCCGATTAGGAAAAGGGGAGATGCAATGAGACCTGGGTGTCGTGGTACACCAGTCATTGAAAGTAGGCATGCAGGTACCTATGTTCCCGATGTTGGGGAAGTCCAGAACCAGGGGTCACAGTTTAAGGATAAGGGGGGAGGAAGTCTTTTAGGACTGAGATGAGAAAGGTTTTTTTTCACACAGAGAGTGGTGAATCTGTGGAATTCTCTGCCACAGAAGGTAGTTGAGGCCAGTTCATTGGCTATATTTAAGAGGGAGTTAGATGTGGCCCTTGTGGCTAAAGGGATCAGGGGGTATGGAGAGAAGGCAGGTACGGGATACTGAGTTGGATGATCAGCCATGATCATATTGAATG
Organism: Rhinoraja longicauda; assembly: GCF_053455715.1. Classification (NCBI taxonomy): domain Eukaryota; kingdom Metazoa; phylum Chordata; class Chondrichthyes; order Rajiformes; family Arhynchobatidae; genus Rhinoraja; species Rhinoraja longicauda. Next base: position 27,351,168 of record NC_135983.1, on the reverse strand, counting down.
GCGGTGCAGGCTCGAAGGGCCGAATGGCCTACTCCTGCACCTATTTTCTATGTTTCTATGTTTCTATGAAGTATGGGTGACCCTGCCTGCCACGGTGATTTACTCCAGCATTTTGCGTCTATCTTAGAACAATGACATTCTTCCTTGCAGCAGCACACAGAATATGTATACATATAATAAACAAGAAAAAAAAATCAGTGTTTGTATATATACACACACACACACACACAAACGCATACGTACACATAAAATACAAGCAATGATAGTGAAATAATAACATTAAAAGTCTACGTAGTTCAGAGCTTATTTGAGGTTGTAGGGTATTGTAGCCTAATAGCTGTAGGCAAGAAGCTGTTCCTGAACCTGGACGTTACAGTTTTCAGGCTCCTGTACCTTCTTCCCGAAGGCAGGGGTGAAATGAATGTGTGGCCAGGGTGGTGTGGGTCAGTGAGAGTGTGGCCAGGGTGGTGTGGGTCAGTGAGTGTGTGGCCAGGGTGGTGTGGGTCAGTGAGTGTGTGGCCAGGGTGGTGTGGGTCAGTGAGAGTGTGGCCAGGGTGGTGTGGGTCAGTGAGTGTGTGGCCAGGGTGGTGTGGGTCAGTGAGTGTGTGGCCAGGGTGGTGTGGGTCAGTGAGTGTGTGGCCAGGGTGGTGTGGGTCAGTGAGAGCGTGGCCAGGGTGGTGTGGGTCAGTGAGTGTGTGGCCAGAGTGGTGTGGGTCAGTGAGTGTGTGGCCAGGGTGGTGTGGGTCAGTGAGTGTGTGGCCAGGGTGGTGTGGGTCAGTGAGTGTGTGGCCAGGGTGGTGTGGGTCAGTGAGTGTGTGGCCAGGGTGGTGTGGGTCTCTGATGATGCCGGCTGCCTGTTTGAGGCAGCGACTCCGGTAAATCCCTTCGATGGTGGGGAGGTCAGAGCCGGTGATGGACTGGGCAGTGTTCACAACCTTTTGCAGTCGTCTTCGTTCCTGGACGTTCAAGTTGCTGAACCAGACCATAATGCGACCAGTCAATGTGCTCTGTACTGCACACCTGTAGAAGCTCAAGAGAATCCTCTCTGACACACTGGATCCCCATAACCTTGTCAGGATGTAGAATTATGCTTTCTGTATAATTGCATCGGTGTGCTGGGTTCAGGAAATGGGATGGGATTAGCGAGTGTGGGGGGAATAGGCCATTGCTTACTTTTGGAGAGAATACTAAACATGTTAAAGATTTTCTCCTTCATTTGATATTCACAGTCCTATAATAATAATAATAATCCATTTATTTTATATAGCGCCTTATCGCATGCTCAAAGCGCTTTACAAAAACAATTAACATAGAAACAAACAGACAAACTATCCTGACGGAAAAGCGGCGAATACACAACGCCAGCGTCCTCTCACGTCAGGGTCCAGCAGTAGACATTAAAATGCACACGACACACAGATATAATTTTTTACACAAAACAGCCATCACAGTGATTGCTCTAGGCATACCCTCACTGTGATGGAAGGCAAAGTCTTATCTCCTCCTCATTCTTCTCCCGTGGTGCCACGAGGTGATCGAGGCTCATAACTTTTTGAAGCCCCCACCGGGCGATGGAAAGTCCCAGGGCCGAGCCGAGCAGGCCGATGAAAGTCCTGAGCCCCCACCGGGCGATGGAAAGTGCTGCGGCCGAGCCACGCAGGGCGATGAAGGGCCTGCGGGCGGGTTGATCGTACCTCGCGCTCCGGGGCGGTCGAAGCTGCTACGGCTGGAGCTCCCAAAAGCCGGTCGCCAGCCAGGGACCTGCAAACTCCCGATGTTGCGGTCTGCAGGGCCCACGGCCGAAGCCTCCGAGATGGTAAGTCCAGGCCCTGCGACCGGAGTCTTTGAGGACGATCCCAGCTGGAGGCCGCCGACTCCACGATGTTAGGCCGTAGCGCGAACGGAGATACGACACGGTAAAGGTCGCATCTCCGTTGAGGAGGAGATTTGAAAAAAGGTTTCCCCAACCCCCCCCCCCCCACCACCCCCTTACATACACAGAATTAAAAATAAAACAAAACGTACATTTAACAACGACAATGACAAAAAAACCAAAAAAAAACCAGAGAGACTGCCGGTGAGCCGCAGCTGCAGAACACAGCCACGCCCCCTTATATATATATTTAGTTTAGTTTAGAGATACAGCGCGGAAACAGGCCCTTTCAGCCCACCGGGTCCGCACCGACCAGCGATCCCCCCACACTATCACTATCCTACACACACTAGGGACAATGTTTATATTTATCATGCCAATTAACCTACAAACCTGTACGTCTTTGGAGCATGGGAGGGAACCTACCAGGAGAAAGTCCCACGCAGGTCACGGGGAGAACGTACAAACGATTGTATTAGGTGATTGTAGATCTGCTTCTGTGGCTGGCAAGCAAATAGTCGCCTGGGTTGGGATCCAAGATCTCTGCCTTGGCAAGGAGAAATAACTCCCAGAGTATTCATGGGGAGCAGCGCTGTTTCCTGGTAAGATGCTTGTACAAGAGGCAGCCAGCTGGCACGGTATAAAAGTAATTAATCCACCCCCAATTGTGACCAGACCCTGAAATGACCCAGGATGCCATCTTCTCAATGTTGGCACCGACCCATCAAGTCTTGATCAGTCTGAAGGAGGGTGTCGACCCCAAACGTCACCAATTCCTTCTCTCCGGAGATGCTGCCTGTCCCGCTGAGTTGCTCCAGCATTTTGTGTCTATCTTCGGTTTAAACCAGCATCTGCAGTTCTTTCCTACATATCAAAGCTTGAGTACCATTATAATTTAAACGTGTGAAGATAATGTACCAGAGTAAACAGAGGCTGCAGACTTTTGGTTGTTGAGTAGAGCTACTGCTGGTGGGAAGAAGGTGTTTGTATGTCTGGCTGTGGCTGCTTTGACAGTCCGGAGTCGCCTTCCAAAGGGAAGTGCTTCAAAGAGTTTGTGGCCAGGGTGAGAGGGGTCAGAGGTGATCTTGCCAGTCCACAAAGAATCTTTGTACAGGAAGGAACTGCAGATGCTGGTTTAAATCACAGATAGACACAAAATGTTGGAGTAACTCAGCAGGACAGGCAGCATCTCTGGAGAGAAGGAATGGGTGACGTTTCGAGTTGAGATGTTTCACCAGACTCAAAGAATCTTCATGTTTCTGGTGTCAACATGCGGCCTGTGAATGTCAAAGTTCTTCAATAGTCATCATCGGCGGTCACTGGAAGCGAGTGTGACTGTCCTTTTCATAGAGGACTCCTGTGCGTGACTTTGTTTAACGTGGGGAGACTGGTGCACAGACAGCCACCACACGGTCCTTGACAGATCTGGGTCGGGATCCAGTGGCGTGGAGTCCAAGACGACCAGGGACCCTTTTCTGCTGCAGCCTTCATCCATCCACCTTCCCAGCCGTTGTGACGCTCCACTGAAGTCAGCCATCATCCTCCCTCCGCCTGTTCCACCGTTGAGGTCTTGGTTGGATCGCTCTTTGTCAGGGACCTCCCCCTCGACCTTACCGCCATGGGTGAACCTACCAGGAGCATGGCTCCAGACGGCATCGCTCTCAGGATCTTAGGACCACACGAGCTTCTCCGCCATGACAAGGTGACAATCCACGGAGAAGTCTGATCTCGGCACTGGGTCGGTGTTGCAGGGGTTAACGTGACAATAAACTAAACTCAACTCAAGCTCAAACTAAGAGGAATAACATTCAGCAGGTGAGTCACAGAATAACAAACCAGCTCCACTGAATAGCTGAATAATAAAATTGTCAGGCTCTGCGAGATGCCATTTGGAGCCTTGTCTTTGTATAAAATTAGAATCCTGGGCTGTCTTATTTGCCTGTTTCTTTATGAGGCACTGTTCTGCAATACTGTAGCTGCAGCTTTTAAATAGAAACTTTAACCCACTAGTTAAATTATACTGGCAATTCATGTATATTCACTTCAACCACATGCTGTGTGCACGGTTTAATTTCAAACATTTTTTAAGAAGCTGATTTAATAGTCATTATGTCTCCTCCAAGTCAATCTCGCTACTAACAATGGTGCAATTTAAATGATGTGCTCAAGTCCACTTGCTTAAATACCAAACTACCAACGCCGAGAAATAAGGGGAGTTGATTTCGCCAGTGTTAGCTTACATAGAAACATAGAACACAGGAGGCCATTTGGCCCTTCGAGCCAGCACCGCCATTCATTGCGATCATACTTACGGTGGTAAAGTGAAAAAAAGAGAAAGGGTGGCACGGTGGCGCAGCGGTAGAGTTGCTGCCTCACAGCGCCAGAGACCTGGGTTCGATCCTGACTACGTGTGCTTTCTGTGCAGAGTTTGTACGTTCTCCCCGTGACTGCGTGGGTTTTCTCCGGGTGCTCCGGTTTCCTCCCACACTCCAAGGACGTACAGTACAGGTTTGTCGGTTAATTGGCTTCGGTAAAAATTGTAAATTGTCCTAGGATTGTGCTAGTGTGCGGGGATCGGTAGCGGTCGGCGCGGATCTGGTGGGCCGAAGGGCCTGTCAGAGACCGCACCTGGAGTACTGTGTGCAGTTTTGGCCTCCAAATTTGAGGAAGGATATTCTTGCTATTGAGGGCGTGCAGCGTAGGTTCACTAGGTTAATTCCAGGAATGACGGGACTGTCATATGTTGAAAGACTGGAGCGACTAGGCTTGTATACACTGGAATTTAGAAGGATGAGAGGAGATCTTATCGAAACGTGTAAAATTATTAAGGGGTTGGACACGTTCGAGGCAGGAAAGATGTTCCCAATGTTGGGGGAGTCCAGAACAAGGGGCCACAGTTTAAGAATAAGGGGCAGGACATTTAGAACTGAGATGAGGATAAACTTTTTCAGTCAGAGAGTTGTGATTCTGTGGAATTCTCTGCCTCAGAAGGCAGTGGAGGCCAATTCGTTGAATGCATTCAAGAGAGAGCTAGATAGAGCTCTTAAGGATAGCAGAGTCAGGGGGTATGGGGAGAAGGCAGGAACGGGGTACTGATTGAGAATGATCAGTCATGATCACATTGAATGGCGGTGCTGGCTCAAAGGGGCCGAATGGCCTCCTCCTGCACCTATTGTCTATTGTCTATTTCCGCGCTGTATCTCTAAACTCTAAAACCCTTGCTCTCGTTACAATGGAAACAGAGTCTATACATCATTGCGCAGACACCTCCCAAAGAGTTTTGTGGTTTATCTGAGACATTTTTTAGAATTGTTTGCAAAAGATGATTACTTCCCTGTGTGAGTGCGATGAGCATGAAAATGATGCATGCAACCTTTAGTTCTGTCAGTCTTCTGAGCAACAACATGGCCTGTGGGAACGGATTCCAACTTATGAAAATAAAAGATGCTGTGCAATCGCTGTATTTTTATTGAAATGGTTTTTGAATGAAGCGTTGATGTTTGTTTGGAAATTGTCAATATGCTGCCAAATGTAAACGTTCTCGAAGCACATGCAGGTTTGATATCTTTATAGTTACTTCCTTTTCATTGAAGTGACTGTCGGGATATCTTCAGATGCCGTTCATTCGTCCAATTGTTGTTCTGGGAATATTAAAGTGGTCTCACTTTATCTAGAGTCAGAGTGGCACAGAGTGGAAACAGGGCCCCTAGGCCCAACTTGCCGACACCGGCCAACATGCCCCATCTACGCTCGTCCCACCTGCCTGCGTTTGGCCCATATCCCTCTGAACCTGTCCTGTCCATGTACCTGTCTAAATGTTTCCTAAACGTTGCAACAGTACCGGCTATTTCTGAAGTTGTGCATAAAAAGGAGCCTTCAATTTCCAGAATATGATTATAGACAATAGACAATAGACAATAGACAATAGGTGCAGGAGTAGGCCATTGGGCCTTCGAGCCAGCACTGCCTTTCACTGTGATCATGGCTGATCATCCACAATCAGTACCCCGTTCCTGCCTTCTCCCCATACCCCCTGACTCCGCTATCATTAAGAGCTCTATCTAACTCTCTCTTGAAAGCATCCTGGGAATTGGCCTCCATTGCCTTTTGAGGCAGAGAATTCCACAGACTTACAACTCTCTGAGTGAAAAAGTTTTTCCTTATCTCCGTTCTAAATGGCTCACCCCTTATTCTTAAACTGTGGCCCCTGGTTCTGGACTCCCCCCAACATTGGAACATGTTTCCTGCATTGTAAATTAATCCATTAACCCAACCCAATGCTACTCTGAAGAAGGGAAACGTGACCCGAAACGTCACCTATCCATGTTCTCCAAGATGCTGCCTGACCCGCTGAGTTACTCCAGCACTCTGTGAAACGTCACCTATCCACGTTCTCCAGAGATGCTGCCTGACCCGCTGAGTTACTCCAGCACTCTGTGAAACGTCACCTATCCATGTTCTCCAGAGATGCTGCCTGACCCGCTGAGTTACTCCAGCACCAATGATGACTCTTAAAAACCCAACTTTGCAACTTAAGGCCATTCTCATTTTATATTCAATTACTACTCTGGGCAAGGGACTCTGTGCATCTACCCGATCTATTCCTCTCATGATCTTATACACCTCTATAAGATCACCCCTCATCCTCCTGCGCTCCATGGAATAGAGTCCTAGTCTGCTTAACCTCTTCCTATAGCTCAGACCTTCAATGCCTGGCAACATCCATGTAAATATTCTCTGTCCCCATTCCAGCTTGACAACATCTTTCCTACAACATATTGTAGCCATGTTTCCCAGGCATGCTGCCTGATCTGCTGAGTTTAGTTTAGTTTTAGTGTACAGATACAGGGTGGAAATAGCCCCTTCGGCCCATCGAGTCCGCACCGACCAGTGATCCCCGCACATTAACACTATCCTTCACAAACTAGCGACAATGTTTACCTTTATACCAAGCCAATTAACCTACAAACCTGTACGTCTTTGGAGTGTGGGAGGAAACTGAAGATCTCGGAGAAAACCCACGCAGGTCACGGGGAGAACGTACAAACTCCATACAGATGGCGCCCGTAGTCAGGGTCGAACCTGGGTCTCTGGCGCTGTAACGATATGATATGATAGAACTTTATTTATCCCAGGAGGGAAATTGATCTGCCAACAGTCATACAACACAAGACACACACGAAAAACATGCAATTAAAGTGACGAATGGAAAGGATTGGGGGATGTTCTTCAGTCTGAAGAAGGGTCTCGACCCGAAACGTCACCCATTCCTTCTCCCCTGAGATGCTGCCTGACCCGCTGAGTTACTCCAGCATTTTGTGATACCCTGGGGATGTGCAAAGATTGGCGTGGGTGGGTGGGGGGGGTGACAGTCTCAGTCTACCCCACGACAGGAGGGGGAGGAGTCGTACAGTTTGATAGCCACAGGGAAGAAGGTTCTCCTGTGGCGTTCTGTGCTGCATCTTGGTGGGACCAGTCGGTAAGTCAGCAACTCTATCGCTGCGCCACCGCGCCAACCCTTCTTCAAAATAATTCCAACACTTGGCTATCAGGACGCTCGCAGACAGCTGACCACTGCCATCTGTTAGCACGATGTGCATAGTCCTCGGTGTGATTGTGACAAGGAATTCTGGACAAAGCGTGGAAGGAAAACCTGTTTGCAGTTGCACAGTAGGGGATGAAGAATCTGTTGAATAAATGAAGGTCAAGACTGAGCGGGTGTGTAATCATTATTCCTGGTTTCAATTTCGTTTAAGTTTAGTTTAGAGACACAGCGCGGAAACAGGCCCTTCGGCGCACCGAGTCCGCGCCGACCAGCGATCCCCACACACTAACACTATCCTACACACACTGGGGACAATTTACACTTATACCAAGCCAATTAACCTACAAACCTGTACGTCTTCGGAGTTTGGGACGATCAGCCATGATCACATTGAATGGCGGTGCTGGCTCGACGGGCCAAATGGCCTCATCCTGCACCTATTTTCTATGTTTCTAGGAAACCCACGCGGACGCAGGGAGAACGTACAGACAGCAGCCGTAGTAAGGATCGAACCCTTGTCCCTGGTGCTGTAAGCTTTGCAATGCAGCAACTCTGCCGCTGTGCCACCTGTTTGGTTTCACTTCAAAGACACTGAAAGTTGATTAGACACAAAATGCTGGAGTAACTCAGCGGGACAGGCAGCGTCTCAGGAGATAAGGAATGGGTGACATTTCGGGGCGAGAACTTTCTCCAGAGATGCTGCCTGTCCCGCTGAGTTAACCCCAGCGTGTTGTGTTGCTTTGTTGCTTTTCACGGGGAGAACGCGCAAACTCCTTTCAGACAGCACCCATAGTCAGGATTGAGCGAGGCTCTCTGGCGCTGTGAGGCAGCAACTCTACCGCTGCGCCACCGTGCCGGCCTTTTCATTGAATTCTCTCTCCGTCGTTAGGCTCCTCGGTCGAGAGTTGCTGTCTTTTCCTTTACTCTTTGTGAACAGATTGAAGAGGCAAATCTTCAATCTTCTGGCACAGTTGTGAAGGTTGGTTGAGTCACTACCCCCCTGGTCCTCCATCTGCAGTCTAGGCTCCATGCCAGTACAGCTCCCTGCCTTCATTACCCCTCTTCCACCAACGCTGCTCCATATTACTTGCAATTAATTGCTCCAGTTCCTCCTCTTGTGCAGGTCATCAGGAAGCAACAAAGCACAGGCCTCATTTGTCACTGTTAACCAAAGGACAATCTCTCCAACAATCCTTTCTTTAGACTTTAGAGACTTCAGAGATCGTGTACAGTTTTGGTCTCCAAATTTGAGGAAGGATATTCTTGCTATTGAAGGCATGCAGCGTAGGTTTACTAGGTTAATTCCCGGGGAGAAGGCAGGAACGGGGTATTGATTGAGAATGATCAGCCATGATCACATTGAATGGCGGCGCTGGCTCGAAGGGCCGAATGGCCTCCTGCTGCACCTATTGCCTTCTCCCCATACCCCCTGACTCCGCTATCCTTAAGAGCTCTCTCTTGAATGCATTCAGAGAATTGGCCTCCACTGCCTTCTGAGGCAGAGAATTCCACAGATTCACAACTCTCTGACTGAAAAAGTTTTTCCTCATCTCCGTTCTAAATGGCCAACCCCTTATTCTTAAACTGTGGAAAAAGCAGGGACTCTGGATGATCAGCCATGATCTCATTGAATGGTGCGGTGCTGGCTCGATGGGCCGAATGGCCTACTCCTGCACCTTTGTTTCTATGGGTGTAGCCTGTCGTGGGAGCCTTATCCAGTCTCCAGTCAGACGCAGAGCAGACTGAGCAGCCAAGCGCACTTGCTGAATGGCTTTGGCAGGTGGCGTGACCCCAACACAACCGCCCGCAAACTCATCAGCTGCCAGACTGTCAAATCCAGCTCCCTGATTAGGCCCCAACATCAAACGCATTCACAAGCAGTCAGTCACACTGAAGGTCCTTCCCAAATGAACAAAACTACCCAATAAACCTCATTACTTTTCAGCATTTAACACACTATTCTTACTTGTTTTAGCAGGCAGGGTAATTACTCAGGTAAATACGCAAATAAATAACAGATAAATAATAGACACTGGTACTACAAAATGCTGCAGTAACTCAGCGGGTCAGGCAGCATCTGCGAGAGAGGGAATGGGTGACGTGACGAAAGTTCACCCATTCCCTCTCTCCTACATGCTGCCTGACCCGCTGAGTTACTCCAGCATTTTGTGATACCTTCGATTTGTACCAGCATCTGCAGTTATTTTATGACACTGGTACTATCTTTATTTGGACTTTATCTTGCACCACATGCTCTCCCCTTTATCATGTGTCAGAAGGAACTGCAGATGCCGGTTTACACCGAAGGTAGACACAAGATGCCGGAGTAACTCAGCAGGACAGGCAGCATCTCTGGAGAGAAGGACTGGGTGACGTTTCGGGTCGAGACCCTTTGAGATCTGTAAACCTATATGTCTTTGGAGTGCGTCACTGTGCCGGCCTAGTGATAGAGATCGTAACAAGTTCTTCGACATAGTTTGCAAATAGTAGACAGTGTCCACAATCCTGAAGGCAGAAGCACTCATGTATCTGTGATTTATTTCCTTCCCATTACTAATTTTCCACTTTTACCCTGATTATTTTCTTTCGTTTTTATGTTTCCATGGAAGCCTTGCTGTGTGTTTTGATATCACTTGCCAGTTTTATCTCATAATTAATTATCTACCTCCTTCTTAATTTTTTAGTCTGTTTTACTTTAAATTTTCCATTCACTGGTTTAGGTCAGTTTGGTTTAGAGATACAGCGCGGAAACAAGCCCTTCGGCCCACCGAGTCCGCACCGACCAGCGATCCCCACACACTAACACTACCCTACACAATTTTAACTCATACACCAAATCAATTAACCTACACACCTGTGGGAGGAAACGGAAGATCTTGGAGAAAACCCACGCAGGTCACGGGGAGAACGTACAAATTCCGTACAGACAGCACCCGTAGTCGGGATCGAACCTGGGTCTCCGGCGCTGTGAGGCAGCAACTCTACCATTGCGCCACCGTGCCACCCTTGTACGTTCTCCCCGTGACCTGCGTGGGTTTTCTCCAAGATCCTCAGGTTTCCTCCCGCACTCCAAAGACTTGCGGGTTTGTAGGTTAATTGGTGTAAATGTGAAATCAATGTTATCTCTCAATCTACAATTGCGAACATTTGTGAACAATTGGTGTACATGTAAAATTGTCCCTAGTGTGTGTGGGATAGTGTTAATGTGTGCTGTTTCCGCACTGTATCTCTAAACTAAACTAAAAACTTGCTTCAGTAAAGATTGTAAATTGTCCCTTGTGTGTGTGTGTGTGTGTGTGTGTGTGTGTGTGTGTGTGTGTGTGTGTGTGTGTGTGCGTGCGTGTACATGTAGGATAGTGTTAGTGTGCGGGGATCGCTGGTCGGTGCGGACTCGGTGGGCCGAAGGGCCTGTTTCCGCGCTGTATCTCTAAACTAAACTAAACTAAAAGATTGCGATCTGCAGCCAAACAATTTGCTGGAATTCAATCAACTTTATCTTCTTATAATCTGGAGTTATGTTTGTCTGATAAAATCCTTGGAGACAAATCTGCGACTTGCTTGATGACATTCAAGAATGGAACCTGCACTTATCAGCCAAACAAATCCATTCATTGTGGACAGACAAGGATGGAATTAAACTGAAGATGCAAAGCAAGGTTTTATAACTCGTCTCATGTCAACGAACTGGCTTGCACCTCCCTCTCGTTCCTTCTTAAGGAATAGGAGTAGAATTAGGCCATTTGGCCCATCTAGTCCTCTCCGCCATTCAATCATGGCTGATCTATCTCTCCCTCCTAACCCCATTCTCCTGCTTTCTCCCCATAACCCCTAACACCCGCACTGAGCCAATGGAATGTTGGCCTTCGTAACAAGAGGAGTTGAGTATAGGAGCAAAGAGGTCCTTCTACAGTTGTACCGGGCCCTGGTGAGACCGCACCTGGAGTACTGTGTGCAGTTTTGGTCTCCAAATTTGAGGAAGGATATTCTTGCTATGGAGGGTGTGCAGCGTAGGTTCACTAGATTAATTCCGGGAATGGCGGGACTGTCGTATGTTGAAAGGCTGGAGCGATTGGGCTTGTATACACTGGAATTTAGAAGGATGAGGGGGGATCTTATTGAAACATATAAGATAATTAGGGGATTGGACACATTAGAGGCAGATAACATGTTCCCAATGTTGGGGGAGTCCAGAACAAGGGGCCACAGTTTGAGAATAAGGGGTAGGCCATTTAGAACGGAGATGAGGAAGAACTTTTTCAGTCAGAGGGTGGTGAAGGTGTGGAATTCTCTGCCTCAGAAGGCAGTGGAGGCCAGTTCGTTGGATGCTTTCAAGAGAGAGCTGGATAGAGCTCTTAAGGATAGCGGAGTGAGGGGGTATGGGGAGAAGGCAGGAACGGGGTACTGATTGATAGTGATCAGCCATGATCGCATTGAATGGCGGTGCTGGCTCGAAGGGCTGAATGGCCTACTCCTGCACCTATTGTCTATTGTCTATTGTCTATTGTCTGATCAAGAATCTATCTATCTCTGCCTTAAATATATCCACTGACTTGGCCTCCACAGCCTCCTGTGGCGAAGAATTCCACAGATTCACCACCCTCTGACCAAAGAAATTCCTCCTCATCTCCTTCCTAAAAGAACGTCCTTTAATTCTGAGGCTGTGGCCTCTGTTCCTCGACTCTCCCACCAGTGGAAATATCCTCTCCACGTCGACTCTATCCAAACCTTTCACTATTCTTGCTGTTGCTATTTCATCTGCCGTTTGACGTGACATCTTTCACTGCATCGGACCGCTACCTCTGACTTCAGCATGCAAATGAAACGTGAATATGCCAGGTAAAAATGTTCACCATTGTGGATTTATAGCTCACGTTGATTTGAAGGCTCTCAAAAGTGCCTTCGCGCTTGTACGTCTTTGGAGTGTGGGAGGAGACCGAAGATCTCGGGGAAAACCCACGCGGGTCACGGGAAGAACGTACAAACTCCATTACAGACAGCGCCCGGGGTTTCTGGGTGCTGCAGCAACTCTACCGCTGCGCCACCGTGCGGGGGATCGCTGGTCTGGGCGGACTCGGCCGGCCGAAGGGCCTGTTTCCGCGCTGTATCTCTAAACTAAACTAAACCAAAAAATAAAATAAACTAACACTACCATAAAAAAAACACAAGGGACAATTTTACATTTGTATCAATTGTAGCGCCAATTAATCTACAAACCTGCACGTCTTTGGAGTGTGGGAGGAAACCGGAGATCTCGGTGAAAACCCACGCAGGTCACGGGGAGAACGTACAAACTCTGTATCTCCTAAACTTAAACCTAAAGTTGTCCCGAAGGGTCTGTACGACTCTATGATGTTAGGCGTTGCGATATGCGACCGAGCAGATTTGTGTCCACATTTTACAACTCACTTTTGTTTTATCGTTGTTGAGGAAGACCTATTCCAAGATTATTGCTGGCTCTTTGCCCCTCGCACGATTCATTCAAACATCCCCTGACAATAAGCAGCTTCTGTAGTTTAATGAAACACCTCAGGAAGAAAGGGAAATTGAATAAAGCTATATTTTGCCTTCAACACTTCAATCAAAATAAACAGCAACCTTTTTATTGGTATTAAATGCCTGACTGAAACAGTTTTGCTTGAGCTACAGAGACACAAGAAACTGCAGATGCTGGAACTGTGAGCTCAAATCTCTCCCGGCCCGGGCGGCCGCCATTGGTGGAGCGGGAGCACGTGGCCGCTGGTTGGGTGAGGCCACGTGGGGCGCGGGGCAGTGACGTCACCCTTTGGGAGCGAGGAAGTTGGCAACCCTACTAATACGGGACAAGGGCGGTCCCGTACGGGACAAACTAATTTAGCCCAAAATACGGGATGTCCCGGCTAATACGGGACCTTAGGTGGAACTTTACAGGCAATTGATAAGATCAAGGCTGGGACTCTGCTATCAAATGGAAAAAACAGGGTGAAGCTACGATACGCATCGTAAGTTTCAGTTTTTAGTTTTAGTTTTAGAGATACAGCGCGGAAACATGCCCTTCGGCCCACCGAGTCCGCGTCGACCAGCGATCCCCGCACACTAACACTATCCTGCACACACTAGGGCCAATTTACACATACACCAAGCCAATTAACCTACAAACCTGTAGGTCTTTGGAGTGTGGGAGGAAACCGAAGATCTCGGAGAAAACCCACGCAGGTCACGGGGAGAACGTACAAACTCCGTACAGACAGCGCCCGTGGTCGGGATCGAACCCGGGTCTCCGGCGCTGCAAGCGCTGTAAGGCAGCGACTCTACCGCCGTGCCACCATGCCGCCCTAATATCATAGGATTCTTGAACAGAATTGGGCCATTCGGCCCATCAAGTCTACACTGCCCCTCCAATCATGGCTGATCTACCTTTCCTTCTCAACCCCATTCTCCTGCCTTCTCCATGATTGAATGGCGCGGTAGACTTGATGGGCCGAATGGCCCTAATTCTACGACTACAACTTATGACGAACATGTTATTAGATTGATCCAAACCACTGGCAAGAAAATAGAAGAGTTTTCACCTGGCTCCGACCATGCTGCCAAAGATAAGATTTGCAGCTTCCTGTTGGTTTTTGGAACGGATGGGATTGTGTGCTGGCTTCACTTGATGTCCATAAATTAGCAGAGTGGCGCACGAGCCAAGAAAGAACACAGCAATAACTTCCCTCCATCTGGTCGGTGTCAGAGTTAGGGGAAATTAATTACAAGAAACTTGATCCAACTGCGTAAGTACATGATGCAAAATAAAATGGCATCGAGCCGGCTCGCCAGTCCGCATCTGTACTTGATCATTCATTGGAGTGGAAGTTATACCAATGACATCGGGTCGGCACGGTGGCGCAGCGGTAGAGTTGCCACCTCACAGCGCCGGAGACCCGGGTTCCATCCTGACCTCGGGTGCTATCTGTACGGAGTTTGTATGTTTCCCCCCGTGACCTGTCTCCGTTTTCCTCCCACATTTCAAAGACGTGCGGGTTTGTAGGTTAATTGGCTTCTGTAAATTGCCCCTAGTGTACAGAATGCGAAACTTAGATAACATCGAAATAGTGTGAAGGGGTGATCGTTGCTCGGCACGGACTTGATGGGCCGAAGAGCCTGTTTCCCACTTTGTATCTCAAAGGTAGACTAATCAATTTGGGTTGGAACCGTTGTTCAGACTTGTTCAGTGTGAAGAATTCTGACCCAAACGTCACCCATCCATTTTCTCCAGAGATGCTGCCTAGGGGTTGCCAACTTCCTCACTCCCAAATACGGGATAAGGTGATGTCACCGCCCCGCGCCCCACATGACCTCACCCAGCCAGTGGCCACGTGCTCCCGCTCCACCAATGGCGGCTGCCCAGGCCGGGAGGTGGGTCGCTACGCAACCTCCGTTAGACGTACAGGTATGTAGGTTAATTGGCTGGGTAAATGTAAAAATTGTCCCTAGTGGGTGTAGGATAGTGTTAATGTATGGGGATCACTGGGCGGCACGGACTTGGAGGGCCGAAAAGGCCTGTTTCCGGCTATATATATATGATATGATATGATATGATATGATATGATAACACACTCGGTCCCTCTCCCCGAACACACTCCATTAGCCTACACTGTCCCGGCCTACAGCGGCCCACGGGCCTACAGTGTCCAGGCCTACAGTGTCAGGGCCGACAGTGTCCGGGCCTACAGTGTCTGGGGCTACAGTGTCTGGGCCTAGAATGTCCGGGCCGACAGTGTCCAGGCCTGCAGTGTCCGGGCCTACAGTGTCCGGGCCTACAGTGTCCGGGCCTACAGTGTCCGGGCCTACAGTGTCCGGGCCTACAGTGTCCAGGCCTACAGTGTCCGGGTCTACATTGTCTGGGCCTACAGTGTCTGGGCCTACAGTGTCCGGGCCTACAGTGTCCGGGCCTGCAGTGTCCGGGCCTGCAGTGTCCGGGCCTACAGTGTCCTGGCCTACAGTGTCCGGGCCTACAGTGTCCGGGCCTACAGTGTCCGAGCCTACAGTGTCTGGGCCTACAGTGTCCGGGCCTACAGTGTCCGGGCCTACAGTGTCCAGGCCTACACTGTCCCGGCTGACAGTGGCCCACGGGTCTAATACGGGACAAGGGCGGTCCCGTACGGGACAAACCAATTTAGCCCAAAATACGGGATGTCCCGGCTAATACGGGACAGTTGGCAACTCTAGTTCGACCAGCCTGCATGGAAGATTGCGCACTTGTTAGAAATAAAAGGACACTTCAAGCGAACAGCCCGGTTGACATGGGCACACCAAAGTGTAAATTACCGTGGTTGAAGTGTTGAATGTTCCCGGAGCAGTCCGAGCCTCTGGCATGGCCTTGCCTCATCTTACAGCCGTGCCTACGGACGGTTCTTTTAAAATAAAGTGACAGCCTCAGCAGGATTAACACAAGATGCAACAGCAAGCCGAGCGATTCTGGACACCCTGCTTTTCCCTGATTAATTACTCTCCCCTCTGCACCACCTGAAAACTTGGCAGACGAGGAGCGCCAGGCCCTGTTACTGGAGCAGACTAACCTCGGCCCGCCTGCAATGGAGGAGGTTTTGTGGAGGAAGGAACTGCAGATGCTGGTTTACACCCAGGGTAGACACAAACTGCTGGAGTAACTCAGCGGGCCCGGCAGCATCTCCGGAGAGAAGGAATGTGCGACGTTTCGGATCGAGACCCTTCTTCAGACTGAGATAGGATGACTATCCACAAGTCTAACTTCATTGACAGTAGGTCCGATTGCCTGTTACAACAATGGGTGCCCACTACAACATCAACAATGAGGTTCCTGAAACTTGGGTGTCGTAACTGCTCTATTCCATGTCTCTACCTTTAAGTTTTGCCTGCAATTCCCTGTCACCACATTAGCACGATCCACATCACTATTTAGAAGACGGACACAAAGTGTTGGAGTAACTCAGCGGGAGAGGCAGCATCTCTGGAGAGAAGGTCGAACTGAGATGAGGAAAAACTTTTGCAGTCAGAGAGTTGTGAATCTGTGGAATTCTCGGCCTCAGAAGGCAGTGGAGGCCAATTCTCTGAATGCATTCAATAGACAATAGACAATAGACAATAGGTGCAGGAGTAGGCCATTCAGCCCTTCGAGCCAGCACCGCCATTCAATGCGATCATGGCTGATCACTCTCAATCAGTACCCCGTTCCTGCCTTCTCCCCATACCCCCTCACTCCGCTATCCTTAAGAGCTCTATCCAGCTCTCTCTTGAAAGCATCCAACGAACTGGCCTCCACTGCCTTCTGAGGCAGAGAATTCCACACCTTCACCACTCTCTGACTGAAAAAGTTCTTCCTCATCTCCGTTCTAAATGGCCTACCCCTTATTCTTAAACTGTGGCCCCTTGTTCTGGACTCCTCCAACATTGGGAACATGTTTCCTGCCTCTAATGTGTCCAATCCCCTAATTATCTTATATGTTTCAATAAGATCCCCCCTCATCCTTCTAAATTCCAGTGTATACAAGCCCAATCGCTCCAGCCTTTCAACATACGACAGTCCCGCCATTCCGGGAATTAACCTAGTGAACCTACGCTGCACGCCCTCCATAGCAAGAATATCCTTCCTCAAATTTGGAGACCAAAACTGCACACAATACTCCAGGTGCGGTCTCACCAGGGCCCGGTACAACTGTAGAAGGACCTCTTTGCTCCTATACTCAACTCCTCTTGTTATGAAGGCCAACATTCCATTGGCTTTCTTCACTGCCTGCTGTACCTGCATGCTTCCTTTCATTGACTGATGCACTAGGACACCCAGATCTCATTGAACTCCCTCTCCTCCTAACTTGACACCATTCAGATAATAATCTGCCTTTCTATTCTTACTTCCAAAGTGAATAACCTCACACTTATCTACATTAAACTGCATCTGCCATGTATCCGCCCACTCACACAACCTGTCCAAGTCACCCTGCAGCCTTATTGCATCTTCCTCACAATTCACACTACCCCCCAGCTTAGTATCATCTGCAAATTTGCTAATGGTACTTTTAATCCCTTCGTCTAAGTCATTAATGTATATCGTAAATAGCTGGGGTCCCAGCACCGAACCTTGCGGTACCCCACTGGTCACTGCCTGCCATTCCGAAAGGGACCCATTTATCCCCACTCTTTGCTTTCTGTCTGTCAACCAATTTTCTATCCATGTCAGTACCCTACCCCCAATACCATGTGCCCTAATTTTGCCCACTAATCTCCTATGTGGGACCTTGTCGAAGGCTTTCTGAAAGTCGAGGTACACCACATCCACTGACTCTCCCCAGTCAATTTTCCTAGTTACATCCTCAAAAAATTCCAGTAGATTTGTCAAGCATGATTTCCCCTTCGTAAATCCATGCTGACTCGGAATGATCCTGTTACTGCTATCCAAATGCTCAGCAATTTCGTCTTTTATAATTGACTCCAGCATCTTCCCCACCACTGATGTCAGACTAACTGGTCTATAATTACCCGTTTTCTCTCTCCCTCCTTTCTTAAAAAGTGGGATAACATTTGCTATCCTCCAATCCACAGGAACTGATCCTGAATATATAGAACATTGAAAAATGATCTCCAATGCTTCCACTATTTCTAGAGCCACCTCCTTAAGTACTCTGGGATGCAGACCATCAGGCCCTGGGGATTTATCAGCCTTCAGTCCCATCAGTCTACCCAAAAGCATTTCCTGCCTAATGTGGATTTCCTTCAGTTCCTCCATCACCCTAGGTTCTCCGGCCCCTAGAACATTTGGGAGATTGTGTGTATCTTCCTCAGTGAAGACAGATCCAAAGTAACGGTTTAACTCGTCTGCCATTTCTTTGTTCCCCATAATAAATTCCCCTGCTTCTGTCTTCAAGGGACCCACATTTGCCTTGACTATTTTTTTCCTCTTCACGTACCTAAAAAAACTTTTGCTATCCTCCTTTATATTATTGGCTAGTTTACCCTCGTACCTCATCTTTTCTCCCCGTATTGCCTTTTTAGTTAACTTTTGTTGCTCTTTAAAAGAGTCCCAATCCTCTGTCTTCCCACTCTTCTTTGCTATGTTATACTTCCTCTCCTTAATTTTTATGCTGTCCCTGACTTCCCTCGTCAGCCACAGGTGTCGCTTACTCCCCTTAGAGTCTTTCCACCTCTTTGGAATAAATTGATCCTGCAACCTCTGCATTATTCCCAGGAATACCTGCCATTGCTGTTCTACCGTCTTCCCTGCTAGGGCCTCCTTCCAGTCAATTTTGGCCAGCTCCTGCCTCATGCCTCTGTAATCCCCTTTGCTATACTGTAATACCGACACTTCCGATTTTCCCTTCTGCCTTTCCATTTGCAGAGTAAAACTTATTATGTTGTGATCACTGCCTCCTAATGGCTCTTTTACCTCTAGTCCCCTTATAATAATAATAATAATAATAATGCATTTTATTTATATAGCGCTTTTCATATACTCAAAGACGCTTTACAGATCAGATCAGGATCATTACACAACACTAAATCCAGAATTGCCTTCTCCCTGGTAGGCTCCAGTACAAGCTGTTCTAAGAATCCATCTCGAAGGCACTCTACAAACTCTCTTTCCTGGGGTCCATTTCCAACCTGATTTTCCCAGTCTACCTGCATGTTGAAATCTCCCATAACCACCGTAGCATTACATTTTTGACACGCCAATTTTATCTCCTGATTCAACTTGCACCCTGTGTCGAGGCTACTGTTTGGGGGCCTATAGATAACTCCCATTAGGGTCTTTTTACCCTTACAATTTCTCATTTCTATCCATACTGATTCAACATCTCCTGATTCTATGTCACCCCTTGCAAGGGAATGAATATCATTCCTTACCACCAGAGCAACCCCACCCCCTCTGCCCACCTGTCTGTCTTTTCTATACGTTGTGTACCCCTGAATATTCAGTTCCCAGCCCTGGTCCTCTTGTAGCCATGTCTCAGTGATCCCTACAACATCATACTTGCCCATGACTAACTGAGCCTCAAGCTCATCCACTTTATTTTTTATACTACGCGCATTTAAGTACAACACTTTAACTTCTGTATTTACCTCCCCTCTCACATCGGTCACAATTGGCCCTGCCCTGCCCTTAAGGATAGCGGAGTCAGAGGGTATGGGGAGAAGGCAGGAACGGGGTACTGATTGAGAATGATCAGCCATGATCACATTGAATGGCGGTGCTGGCTCGAAGGGCCGAATGGCCTCCTCCTGCACTTATTGTATATTGTCTATTGTCTATTGTATATTGTCTATTGTCTATTGTCTATTGTCTATTGTCTATTGTCTATTGTCTATTGTCTATTGTCTATTGTCTATTGTCTATTGTCTATTGTCTATTGTCGAGTCCCTTCTTCAGACTGGGAAGTTGGTTGGTTCTGCAGTCGAGAAAGATTCTCTACCCGAAACGTCACCGAGTCCTTAGTGTCAGTGTGGAAGCAGGCCCTTCGGCCCAACAAACCTACACCGGCCATCAATGTCCCAGCTACACTAGAACCACCAAACACACAGCTAACGATAGCCTGTTTCCTTCATCATCGTCACTTTCTTGCATTTCTTTCATTCATTTGTTCTATATCTCTCTACCTCACCGTGGATATGTCTCGTTTTCCTTTTCCCCCCACCTGTCAGTCTGAAGAAGGGTCTCGGCACGAAACGTCACCCATTCCTTCTCTCCAGAGATGCTGCCTGTCCCGCTGAGTTACTCCAGCTTTTTGTGTTTATCTTCGGTTTGAACCAGCATCTGTAGTTCTTTCCTACACTTTGAGTGAGTAGCCTGATCTTGCAATTCTGCAAATCTGCAGCACACTTAGATGGAGAGGGAGGAAAATAAAATAATTGCTTTCATCAGGAAGCATCAGTAGAAGTAAGAAATTAAAGCTGTTGTTATTTCAGTTCAGTTCAGTTCAGTCCGGGCGCTGTCTGTACGGAGTTTGTACGTTCTCCCCGTGACCTGCGTGGGTTTTCTCCGGGTGCTCCGGTTTCCTCCCGCACTGCAAAGACGTGCGGGTATGTAGGTTAATTTAGCTTCAGTAAAACAATTTGTGAATTTGACACTGAGGGCATCACTGGTCAGCACGGACTCACTGGGCAGGTGGGCCGAAGGGCCTGTTTCCGCGCTGTATCTCTAAACTAAACAAAGCCAAACTAACCGAACTTTGGAGGAACACCGAACATTTACACCAATGAACATATCCACTAATTATTTTTCAAAATAATGTTAGATGGACATTCTCACATCACTGAATACTTCAAGTACCCTTTAGTTTCAGTTTAGTTTATTGTCACGTGTACCGAGGTACAGTGACAAGCTTGTGTTGCGTGCTAACCAGTCAGCGGAAAGACAATACATGATTACAATCGAGCCACTTACAGTGTATAGATACATGATAAGGGAATAATGTTTAGTGCAAGGTCATAAGGCCACAAGGTCGTAAGGGTCAGGAGTAGAATTAGGCCATTCGGCCCATCAAGTCTACTCCACCATACAATCATGGCTGATCTATCTCTCCCTCCTAACCCCATTCTCCTGCCTTCTCCCCATAACATCAGATACCCATTCTAATCAAGAATCTATCTATCTCTGCCTTAAAAATATCCACTAACTTGGCCTCCACGGCCTTCTGTGACAATGAATTCCACAGATTCACCACCCTCTGACCAAATAACATTCTCCTCATCTCCTTCCTAAAAGAACGTCCTTTAATTCGGAGGCTATGACCTCTAGTCCTAGACTCTCCCACTAAAGTCAAGTAAAGCCAGCAAGTCCGGTCAAGGATAGTCCGAGGGTCATCAAAGAGGTAGATAGTAGTTCTGCACTGCTCTCTGGTTACGGTGGGACTATTCAGTTGCCTGATAACAGTGGTGGAGAAGATGTGTGCTTGTAGCTTGCGTCAGAGAGAAATGTAGAACTGAGCATGTTATATCACTGTGACTTCAGTACTTGTGTTAGTTTAGCTTAGTTTAGCTTAGTTTAGCTTAGTTTAGCTTAGCTTAGCTTAGTTTAGTTTAGCTTAGCTTAGCTTAGCTTAGCTTAGCTTAGTTTAGCATAGCTTAGCTTAGTTTAATTCAAGGAATAGATCGGGTAGACGCACAGTCTCTTGCCCAGAGCAGGGGAATCCAGGACCAGACGACACAGGTTCAAGGTGAAGGGGAAAAGATTTAATAGGAATCTGAGGGGTAACTTTTTCACACAAGGAACGAGCTGCCAGAGGAGGTAATTGAGGCTGGGATGATCCCAACATTTTTAAGAAACTGTTAAACAGTTACATGGACAGGACAGGTTTGGAGGTATATGGACCAAACGCGGGCAGGTGGGACTAGTGTAGCTGGGACCGTGTTGGCCGGTGTGGGCGAGTTGGGCCGAAGGGCCCGTTTCCACTCTGTATCGCTCTATGACTCAATTAAACCACATACAATATTGGCTCAGATTTCACGATTTTCTTCCCATGAAATTCTTATTCTCTTTCTTTGCACATTTCCGAGGCTTCCCACAACAAAGGGTACTGCTTTCCCATTGACTGTGCTGAATAATTATATCTCTGACTTCACAATGAAAATTCTCCAACTCATTTCTTGACATAAGCTGTCAGAATAATTCATGCAGATTGCAATTTCACCCGGCCCCGTTTTCCTCTGTAACCCACGCCGACGAAGCGACTTCACGTGCTGTCATAAGTTGTGATTAAAATTAGAATCCCTTGTGTGACGCAAATGAGCTTGAGTGTGGAACGACCACCAGCTACTGCCCTTGATGGGGAACAAAGCACATTCGGTATTGCATGCATCCTTCTCCTGTTGAGCAGTCGACCAGCAGATTTATCAAGGTTACGAGCCGGCACATTGTGATGTGAGAAAATCATAATGACGTGTTTCGCAGAAGTTGTCATTTGAGGTGACTTGCTGATGTGCGACACACATGTGCAGGCAGATGTACACAGCACCAAAACTATCATCTCAACCGGGAATACATTCTTCCACTTTCTCCAAACTCCTGGTGTTTATTTTCCACAAAAGGACACGGAGTGCTGGAGTAACTCAGCGGGTCAGGCAGCATCTGTGGAGAACACGGATAGGTGACGTTTCACAGAGTGCTGGAGTAACTCAGCGGGTCAGGCAGCATCTGTGGAGAACACGGATAGGTGACGTTTCACAGAGTGCTGGAGTAACTCAGTGAGTCAGGCAGCATCTGTGGAGAACATGGATAGGTGACGTTTCACAGAGTGCTGGAGTAACTCAGCGAGTCAGGCAGCATCTGTGGAGAACATGGATAGGTGACGTTTCACAGAGTGCTGGAGTAACTCAGCGGGTCAGGCAGCATCTGTGGAGAACATGGATAGGTGACGTTTCACAGAGTGCTGGAGTAACTTAGCGGGTCAGGCAGCATCTGTGGAGAACATGGATAGGTGACGTTTCAGGATGGCACCCTTCTTCAGAGTGATTGCAGGAGTGGGGGGGGGGGGGGGGTAGAAAGTAGTAGACACAAAATACTGGAGTAACTAAGCGGGTCAGGCAGCATTTCTGGAGAGAAGGGATGGGTGACATTTAGTGCCGAGACACTTCTCCAGGCTCTAGCGAGTCTGGGTTAAAACATGGTCGTAGAGTCAGAGAGCAAGAGGAAATGTTGAAAATAGATCTACTAACCCAGATATTTGTAGATTCTGAAGAGAGGTAATGGGTTATCAGTGTTACAATTGTGGCACCCCTCAGAAACGTGGCAGTGCGTTGGCGCATCAGTAGAGTTGCTGCCAGATACCCCGGGTGCTGTCTGTACGGAGTTTGTACGTTCTCCCCGTGACCTGCGTGGGGTTTTCTCCGGGTGCTCCGGTTTCCTCCTGCACTCCAAAGACGTGCGGGTTTGTAGGTTAATTTACCTTCAGTAAAACAATTTGTGAATTTGACACTGTGGGGATCACTGGTCAGCACGGACTCACTGGGTAGGTGGGCCGAAGGGCCTGTTTCCGCGCTGTATCTCTAAACTAAGCTAAACTAAACTAACCAAACTTTGGAGAAACACCAAACATCCACACCAATGAACATATCCACTAATTATTTTTCAAAATAATGTTAGATGGACATTCTCACATCACTGAATACTTCAAGTACTCTTTAGTTTCAGTTTAGTTTATTGTCACGTGTACCGAGGTACAGCAAAAAGCTTTTGTTGCGTGCTAACCAGTCAGCGGAAAGACAGTACATGATTACAACAGAGCCATTCACAGCGTACAGATACATAAGGGAATAACTTTATCATTGCTGTTTTTGAAGTTGAATGAAAATGCCCTAAGCACAGTTAATTCTGTCTAATATTTTAATTAAATGTTGTTTTACAAGTCAAGTTCAGTTTAGTTTATTGTCACGTGTACCGAAGTACAGTGAAAAGCTTTTGTTGCGTGCTAACCAGTCAGCGGTAAGACAAAACATGATTACAATCGAGACATTTACAGTGTACAGATGCATGACAAAGTCTAACCATTCCCAGTCTGACCTTTCTGTCATGGGCCTCCTCCAGTGCCATAGTGAGGCCCACCAGAAATTGGAAGAACAGCACCAAATATATCACCTGGGCAGCTTGCAGCCCAGTGGTATGAACATCGACTTTTCCAACATTAGATAGTTCCTCTGTCCCTCTCTTCCCCTCCTCCTTCCCAGTTCTCCCTCGATCTTCCTGTCTCCACCTATATCCTTCCTTTGTCCCGCACCCCTGACATCAGTCTGAAGAAGGGTCTCGACCCGAAACGTCACCCATTCCTTCTCTCCAGAGGCGCTGCCTGACCCGCTGAGTTACTCCAGCATTTTGTGTCTACCTTCGATTTAAACTATCATCTGCAGTTTTCTTTCCCAAAGTCTGAACAAAGATAGTCCGAGGGTCTCCAAATGAGGCAGATGATAGTTCAGGCACTGCTCTCTGGTTGTGGTAGGATGGTTCAGTTGGCTGATAACAGCTGGGAAGAAACTGTCCCTGAATCTGGAGGTGTGCGTTTTTTCCACACTTCTGTACCCTTTGCCTGATGGGAGAGGGGGGCTGTTTAATGTTTGAGTCCGTGTGGAGATGTGAAACGCAAAACGGCATAACACTGAGTGCTGTGAAATGCATCAGGGCCAACCAAAGGAAGCCCACCGAATCCTGTAAATTATGCAGTAAGTGGAAGATTTAATGCTTTGCATTATTCAAAAAATAATGCACCATAAATTCAAGCGATAATTTTTCTTCTGTTAAAAAGTGAATGACAAAAATTTCAGAGCATGAATTTCAATGTCCTTAATTGTTTTTTAAAAGGCAGGGTGTTAACTTTATCATTAACATCCTCCCATTAAAGGCCATCAATTCGGGGAGCTAATCCCCAGTGAATTTATCAAAGGCTCAATTTAGCGAAGCATTGAGGAGCGAAAAGGAACCAATACTCATGGATGTGCTGTTGCCAAGTTATATAAAATTAACTGCCTTCAAGATGGTCTGTAGGCTAACAATTAAGTTGGAGATAGACACAAAATGCTGGAGTAACTCAGCGGGACAGGCAGCATCTCTGGAGATAAGGAATGGGTGATGTTTCGGGACAAGACCCTTCTTCAGACTGGTTAGGAATAAGGGAAACGAGAGACATAGACGGTGATGCGGTAAGATAAAGAACAATGAATAAAAGATATGAAAAAAAGTGCGGATGATAAAGGAAACAAGGCATTGTTAGGTGTTTGTAGGGTGAAAACGAGAAGCTGGTGCGACTTGGGTGTGGGTGGGATAGAGAGAGAGTGAATGCCAAGGCTTGTATCCCTTATCCGGCACGGTGGCGCAGCGGTAGAGTTGCTGCCTTACAGCGAATTCAGCGCCGGAGACTCAGGTTCGATCCTGACTACGGGTGCTGTCTGTACGGAGTTTGTACGTTCTCCCCGTGACCTGCATGGGTTTTCTCCGAGATCTTAGGTTTCCTCCCACACTCCAAAGACGTGCAGGCAGGTATGTAGGTTAATTGACTGGGTAAAAATTGTCCCTAGTGGGTGTAGGATAGGCGTGGGCGGACTCGGTGGGCCGAAGGGCCTGTTTCCGCGCTGTATCTGTAAATCTAAAAATCTAAAAAATCCCTAACCAGTCTGAAGAAGGGTCTCTACCTGAAATGTCACCCATTCCCTCTCTCCAGAGATGCTGCCTGTCCCGCTGAGTTACTCCAGCGTTTTGTGTCTACCTTTGGTTTAAACCAGCACCTGCAGTTCCTTCCGACAAATTAAGTTGGAGGTTTTGCCTTCCCCTCTGATACTTTGTCATTGTGTCACACCATAGCCATGGACCATCGAGTGACTTCCAACACCTGGTCCGAGTGGGAGACTCTCGAATTTGTCCAAGAACTAAATGGCGGGTTTGAGGCAGAAGGAGTCTCTTGCCCAGAGTCGGGCAATCGAGGACCAGAGGACATAAGGTTTTAACGATACGATACAATACGAGATACTTTATTTATCCCAGGAGGGAATTTGGTCTGCCAACAGTCATAAAACTCAGCAAGATACATGAAATACAAAGTGATGAGTGGAAAGTCCAGGACTGGGGATGAGCAAAGAATGGGGAGGGGGTTGGGGGGGGTGGTGAAATCAGAGATGAGTTTAGTTTAGAGATACAGCAGGAAACATCCGCGCACATTAGCACTACTTACACACACTAGGGACAATTCACGCACGCACCAAGCCAATTAACCGATTAACCGGTACGTCTTTGGATAAAACTCACGCGGTCACACGGGGAGAACGTACAAACTCCGTACAGACAGCACCCGTAGTCGGGATTGAACTCGGGTCACTGGCGCTGTGAGGCAGCAACTCTACCACTGCGCCACCGTGTTTTAGATTTAGATTTTAGATTTAGAGATACAGCGCAGAAACAGGCCCTTCGGCCCACCGGATCCGCGCCGCCCAGCAATCCCCGCACACAAACACTATCCTACACCCACTAGGGACAATTTTTACATTTGCCCAGCCAATTAACCTACATACCTGCACGTCTTTGGAGTGTGGGAGGAAACCGAAGATCTCGGAGAAAACCCACGCAGGTCACGGGGAAAACGTACAAACTCCGTACAGACAGCGCCCGTAGTCGGGATTGAACCTGAGTCTCCGGCGCTGCATTCGCTGTAAGGCAGCAACTCTACCGCTGCGCTACCGTGCCGCCCTGATCAGTAAAAAATATTACCCTCGTAAATCTAACACCGAATCTATCATCCTTGCGGCTCGAATGTAGACAGGATGACTATATGGGCATATATATATATCAGGTGCAATTGGAAGCAGGTTCTATCACATTAGCTCCAGTTAAATATAGTTCTGGAGATGGTGGGAGGAGAATGGATGGCAGATGAGTCGTATAAATAAACAGCTGAGAGTTTTGAATGAAATCCATGCAGGTGTTGTTTAAATTATGCACGGGCCTTGTGTAGTTCAGCTCCGCACTTGTAGAGATATATCTCTGGTGTTGTTTCATCTCATTATCCGCTCCTGTCCCATTTCAATCTCCTTGTGCCCTTGCGAACTTTGCATTATTTATTCAGCCTGTCAACGGTTGATTAGTGCCGTGAGAATCTGTGCAAAGTACCCGAGCAAAAGATGATACTGAAGGCAAACCTTTCCCATCAGCTTGTTTGCCACTTCCCTTTTGCTCTCAGTCTGCGATCAGTCCCCTCAGGCAGGTCAGAAGACGTACGTAGCAGATGCTGGTTTATACCGGAGACAGGCACAAAATGCCAGAGTAACTCAGCGGGACAGGCAGTGTCCATGGAGAAAAGGAATGGGTCGAGATAAGGGTGCCAACTATCTCACTCCCAAATACGGGACAAGGTGACGTCACCGCCCCGCGCCCCACCTGACCTCACCCAGCCAACGGCCACGTGCTCCCACTCCACTAATGGCGGCCGCCCGGGCCGGGAGGCGGGTTGCTACGCAACCTCCGTTAGGCGGCGCCCGGGCCTCCGGACCTAGACTGTTCGGAGCTAAAATGTCGGAAACCTAGAGTGTCGGGACTTAAATTGTCGGGACCTACAGTGTCCGGGCCTACAGTGTCCGGGCCTACAGTGTCCGGGCCTACAGTGTCCGGGCCTACAGTGTCCGGGCCTACAGTGTCTGGGCCTACAGTGTCCGGGCCTACAGTGTCTGGGCCTACAGTGTCTGGGCCTACAGTGTCCGGGCCTACAGTGTCTAGGCCTACAGTGTCTGGGCCTACAGTGTCCGGGCCTACAGCGTCCGGGTCTACAGTGTCTGTGCCTACAGTGTCCGGGCCTACAGTGTCCGGGCCTACAGTGTCCGGGCCTACAGCGTCCGGGTCTACAGTGTCTGTGCCTACAGTGTCCGGGCCTACAGTGTCCGGGCCTACAGTGTCCGGGCCTACTGTGTCCGGGCCTACAGCGCCCCCCCCCCCCCGGGCCTAATATGGGGCAAGGGCAGTCCCATACGGGACAAACCAATTTAGCCCAAAATACGGGATGTCCCGGCTAATACGGGACAGTTGGCAACCCTAGGTCGAGACCCTTCTTCAGACTGAGAGTCGGGAGAGAGGAAGACACGGAGATATGGAAGGGGACAAAGAGAATGTAAGGTGTGAAAATGACAGATCAAAGCAGGCGATGATAAGGAAATGTAGAATGGTTCATTATTGGCTGAGGGGAAGGTGATAAGAAGGCACACAAGCAGCCAAGTTAATCAGAAGGACACTGTACCTCGCTCGGTACTCATGAAGATAGACAGGTCACGTGAAATTCTTTGCTTGCATACCCAAGTCGTGTTGCCATATTATCCGGGACATCCCGTATTTTGGGCTAAATTAGTTTGTCCCGTAGGGGACCGCCCTTGTCCCTTATTAGTAGGGTTGCCAACTTGCTCACTCCCAAGTAAGGGACAAAGGGTGATGTCACCGCCCCGCGCCCCACGTGACCTCACCCAGCCAGCGGCCACGTGCTCCCGGCCCGGGTGGCCGCCATTGGTGGAGCGGGAGCACGTGGCCGTTGACTGGGTGAGGTCACGTGGGGCGCGGAGTGGTGACATCACCGGTGTTCTCCAGAGATGCTGCCTGACCCGCTGAGTTACTCCAGCACTCTGTGAAACGTCACCTATCCATGTTCTCCAGAGATGCTGCCTGACCCGCTGAGTTACTCCAGCACTCTGTGAAACGTCACCTATCCATGTTCTCCAGAGATGCTGCCTGACCCGCTGAGTTACTCCAGCACTCTGTGTCTCTCTTCACCTAATCTAGATGATGAAGTTAAGGGTGAAGTCATCATAAGATATCACCTTCCCTCCCATCTCAACTTTTACTGTACCTTAACTCAAATTTCACTGTACCTTAATCGGTATATGTGACAATAAATTGATCTTGAAATCTTTAAATCTCTTCAAACACTCTCCAGTCTTTTTTGCTGTTGGTGATATCATCTTCCGCTCATTGCCGATCTTTTTTTATCCCCCTGTTTTTTTTATGCTTGGGTAAAATGCTTTGGAGTATTTCACTAATGTCAAAATCGCTTTGTAAATGCAAAATTATAGTTTTTGAATGGAAGATTTGTTATTAAGCTCTATCTCCAACAACTCCCTTCACAAGAGCCAATA
This sequence comes from Rhinoraja longicauda, assembly GCF_053455715.1. NCBI lineage: Eukaryota > Metazoa > Chordata > Chondrichthyes > Rajiformes > Arhynchobatidae > Rhinoraja > Rhinoraja longicauda. The sequence goes on along the minus strand of NC_135983.1, from coordinate 27,322,171 downwards.
GCTAGGAGCATTTTAATGAAGGCCTCATCATGAAAGCAACACAGAACAAACCTTATGGTGATAAATTATGAATAGGATTCATCTCTCTGGTTTATTAAATTTGAATAAGTTTTAATCATTACATATGTTCAAAAACTATGCAATTAGTTGTGGAGCTATTAGAAACAAAACACATTAAAAGGCAATGCGGGCTGTTCGATTAAAAATTAATTGCACAGGCAAAATAATGAGAGGCTTGTGTGCATTTTTTGCACATGGAATTTTAATTTATAAAATTGGATTGAACATGTGTCACTGATTTTCAGAGAAAATTACAACAAAATATTGTCATACAGTGCATTTGGAAAGTATTCTGACCCTTCATTTTTTCCACATTTTGTTACGTGACAGCCATATTTTAAAATGGATTTAATTCATTTTTATTATCATCGATCTACACACAATACCCCATAATAAAAAAGTAATTAAAAAGAAATAACTGAAATATCACGTTTACATAAGTATTCAGAACTTTTGACACTCAAAATTGGGCTTATGTTCATCCTGTTTCCATTGATTATTCTTGGGATGTTTCTTCAACTTGATTGGAGTCCACCAGTGGTAAATTAAATTGATTGTACATGATTTGGAAAGGCACACACCTGTCTATATAAGGTCCCACAGTTGACAGTGCATCTCAGAGCAAATACCAAGCCATGAAGATGAAGGAATTGTCCGTAGACCTCCGAGACAGGATTGTGTCGAGACACAGATCTGGGAAAGGGTATAAAACAATTTCTGCAGCATTGCAGGTCCCGAAGAGCACAGTGGCCTCCGTCATTCTTAAATGGAAGAACTTTGGAACTTTGGAACCACCAGGACTCTTCATAGAGCTGGCCGCCCGGCCAAACTGAGCAATCGGGGGAGAAGGGCCTTGGTCAGGGAGGTGACCAAGAACCCGATGGTCACTCTGACAGAGCTCCAGAGTTCCTCTGTGAAGATGGGAGAACCTTCCAGAAGGACTACTATATCTGCAGTACTCCACCAATCAGGCTATTATGGTAGAGTGGCCAGATGGAAGCCAGTCCTCAGTAAAAGGCACATGACAGCCCGCTTGGAGTTTGCCAAAAGGCACCTAAAAGACTCTCAGACCATGAGAAACAAGATTCTCTGGTCTGATGAAACCAAGATTGAGCTCTTAGGACTGAATGCCAAGCGGCACCGCTCATCACTTGTCCAATACCATACCTACGGTGAAGCATGGTGGTGGCAGCATCATGCTGTGGGGATGTTTTTCAGCGGTTGGAAATGGGAAACTAGTCAGATTCGAGGGAAAGATGAACGGAGCAAAGTACAGATATTTCCTCGATGAAATCCTGCTCCAGAGCATTCTGGGCCTCAGACTGAGGTAGAGGTTCACCTTCCTACAGGACAACGACCTGAAGCACACAGCCAAGACAACGCAGGAGTGGCTTTGTGACAAGTCTGAGAATGTCCTTGCGTGGCCCAGCCAGAGCCCGGACTTGAACCCGATCGAACATCTCTGGAGGGACCTGAAAATAGCTGTGCATCGACGCTCCCCATCCAACCTGACAGAGCTTGAGAGGATCTGCAGTGAAGAATGGGAGAAATCACCCAAATACAGGTGTGCCAAGTTTGTAGCGTCAGACCCAAGAAGACTTGAGGCTGTAATCGCTACCAAAGGTGCCTCAACAAAGTACTGAGTAAAGGTTCTGAATACTTATGTAAATGGGATATTTCAGTTATTTCTTTTGAATTACTTTGCAAAAAAATTCTAAACACCTGTTTTTGCTTTTTTATTATGGTGTATTGTGTGTAGATTGATGATTAAAAAAAAAAGAATTTAATCTATTTTAAAATAAGGCTGTAACGTAACAAAATGTGGAAAAAATGAAGGGGTCTGAATACTTTCTGAATGCACTTTACTTGCATCAGTCTGAAGAAGAGTCTCGACCCGAAACATCATCCATTCCTTTTCTCCCGAGATGCAGCCTGACCTGCTGAGATACTCCAGCATTTTGTGAATAAGTACTTGCATAGATCACAGGTTAACACCAATACCATCATTAAACGTTGCAACAACATAATGTCAAAAGAGCAAGGCTTAAATTGTGAGCAGTTTTGGGCCCAATCTCTCAGGACGGATTTGTTGGCATTGGAGAGGGTTCAGTGGAGGTTTACAAGAATGATTATAGGAATCATTGGGTTAACGTATGTATGGTGAGCGTTTGACGGCACTGGGCCTGTACTCGATGGAGCTTAGAAGGATGAGGGGGGACCTCATTAGACAATAGACAATAGGTGCAGGCCATTCGGCCCCTCGAGCCAGCACCGCCATTCAATGTGATCATGACTGATCATTCTCAATCAGTACCCCATTCCTGCCTTCTCCCCATACCCCCTGACTCCGCTATCCTTAAGAGCTCCATCTAGCTCTCTCTTGAATGCATTGAGAATTGGCCTCCACTGCCTTCTGAGGGAGAGAATTCCACAGATTCACAACTCTCTGACTGAAAACGTTTTTCCTCAATAATGGCCTACCCTTTATTCTTAAACTGTGGCCCCTGGTTCTGGACTCCCCCAACATTGGGAACATGAATCTTACCGAATGGTGAAAGATCTAAATAAAGTGGATGTGGAGAGGATGCTTCCACTAGAGGGAGAGACTAGGACCAGAGGCCACAGCCTCAGAATTAGAGGACTTACCTTTAGAAAGGAGATGAGGAGGAATTTTTTCAGTAAGAGGGTGGTGAATCTGTGGGATTCTTTGCCACAGAAGGCTGTGGAGGCCAAGTCAATGGATATTTTTAAGGCGGAGATTGACAGATTCATGATCAGTGCGGGTGTCAGGGATTAGGGGGAGAAGGCAGGAGAATGGGGTTGGGAGGGAGAGATAGATCAGCCATGATTGAATGGCGGAGAAGACTTGATGGGCCGAATGGGCTAATTCTGCACCGAGAACTAATGAACTTATGACAGAGTCCTATTGGAATATGGAAGTGGACTGGTCATTATTTCTGAGTTTCAAGCCCACAGATCTTTCCTCCTTGCCAGAAAAATGATCCCATTTTGCAAACCTCTTTTATTTGCACTACACCAATATTTAAACCTCGTTGTACAGAAAGAAACTAGCACACAGTTGGTAAATGATGAATTATTAATCCAAGGTAGACACAAAATGCTGGAGTAACTCAGCGGGACAGGCAGCATCTCTGGTGAGAAGGAATGGGTGACGGTTCGGGTCGAGACCCTCCTTCAGTCCCGAAACGTCACCCATTCCTTCTCTCCTGAGATGCTGCCTGTCCCGCTGAGTTACTCCAGCATTTCTGCAGTTACTTTCCTACACGATTATTAATCCACCTCTTCTGCCGGAATGTTAAGCCTGCCAATTTCTGGGAGTTGAACAGAAAGTGAGATCGATTTTTTAAAATTCTCTTTTTATTATCTTCAAGTACAATTTAGGAGAAAAAAAAAGAATACCTTCTTTTAAAATATAATGCTTTTCAGCACAATATCAATTTTCCATTTGGCTCCAAATACATTTTTTTAAAAAAACCAATTCTCCGCTCTCTTTAGAGGGCAGTTTGCAAATGTGCCGGGCGATCCCCCCCCCTCCCCTCCCCTCCCCTCCCCTCCCCTCCCCTCCCCTCCCCTCCCCTCCCCTCCCCTCCCCTCCCCTCCCCTCCCCTCCCCTCCCCTCCCCTCCCCTCCCCTCCCCACTCCTATCCACTCCTCTCCCCTCCCCCTCCCCTCAATGGCAGAGGCCTGGGCGTCGCCTAGCGGAGGTTGCGTAGCAACCCGCCTCCCGGCCCGGGCGGCCGCCGTTGTTGGAGCGGGAGCACGTGGCCGCTGGCTGGGTGAGGTCACGTGGGGCGCGGGGCGGTGACATCACCCTTTGTCCCTTATTTTGGAGTGAGGAAGTTGGCAACCCTAATGTTGCGTGTTGGGAGTGGAGGGGGGCGTGAGGACTATGGTATGGCTGTGGTTCAGGATGTCCCAAAGAGGCTAAACAAATACAATAATCTCAGTGACTCAGACTATCACATCTTGTTGGCCTTCAGAGGAGACAAAATATTCCAAGTAATCCCTGATTTCAAGCAGAACGCAAGTCTTATATCACATTCCTGTTGCAGCTTGATCAGATATGTCAAATTCCTGTGATCTTTGCTACATACTATTTATAATAAGAAAATAAATCCCATTGAGCTTGCGTTAGAAGTTCCAGTAAACAGATCTGATACTCATCTGATTTAGATTTAGATTTTATGGAAGAGATTAAGAACCGTGGCGGATTTATTCCTGTCATTCTACGGATGATATTCACAGCTCTCTGACTTCAAGTTACCCCTGCATCCCCTCTCTCTCTCTCTCTCTCTCCGTCTCTCTCCCACCCTAGTCGTCGAACAAGTTTCGCTGTCGTCCTGCTGAGTTTCACAGTTTGCATCCACACGTTATCACCTTCCCCGCAACCAACAATGGACCATTGTGGGCTCTGCCTTTCCTCGATCGTCATTGCACGGTGGTGCAGCGGGTAGAGTTGCCGCCTCACAGCGCCGGAGACCCGGGTTCGATCCCGACTACGGGCGCTGTCTGTAAGGAGTTTGTACGTTCTGCCCGTGGCCTGCGTAGGTTTTCTCCGAGATCTTCGGTTTCCTCCCACACTCCAAAGACGTGCAGGTATGTAGATTAATTGGCTGGGCAAATGTAAAAATTGACCCTAGTGGGTGTAGGATAGTGTTAATGTGCGGGGATCACTGGGCGGCGCGGACCCGGTGGGCCGAAGGGCCTGTTTCTGCGCTGCATCTCTAAACCTAAAAATCTAAATCTTCAGTTTCCTCCCACACTCCAAAGACGTACAGGTTTGTAGGTTAATTGGCTTGGTGTATGTGTAAATTGTCCCTAGTGCGTGTAGGACAGCGTTAGTGCGCGGGGATCGCTGGTCCGTGTGGACTTGGTGGACCGAAGGGCCTGTTTCCGTGCTGTATCTCTAAACGAATCAAAAAAATTGCTGGTTTTGATCTGACTTTTTTCATATCTTTCATTGATTTGTCCTGTCTACCTTTCCATCCCTCTCTGCTCCCTCTCCCCTGACTCTCAATCTGAAGAAGGGTCTCGATCCGAAACATCACCCATTCCTTCTCTCCAGAGATGCTGCCTGTCCCGCTGAGTTACTCCAGCGTTTTGTGTCCATCTTCGGTTTAAACCAGCGTCTGATGTTCCCTCCCGAACAAATAATCTCTGTCATCTGAAAGATTGAAACCATGTATGTATTTTCTACCACATTTTCTTCTCAGCAAGATATCAATAACTTGCATACATTGCTTGCCATTAACACCCTGCTACAGTTTGAAATATAGTGATATATCCTTCTTCAATGTCTTTGTGCCTCGATGCTAATTGCACCCAATCTGAATAATAGTGAATATAAAATGCAGTGAAGGAAAAATAAGCTTTTAAAGTTATGCAACGTTCGTTACTCTTCTAGAAACATTGAAACATATCAAATAGGTGCAGGAGGAGGCCATTCAGCCCTTCGAGCCAGCACCGCCATTCAATTTGATCATGGCTGATCATCTAAAATCAGTACCCTGTTCCTGCTTTCTCTCCATATCCCTTGATCCCATTAGCCCTGAGAGCTAAATCTAACTCTCTCTTGAAAACATCCAATGTATTGGCCTCCACTGCCTTCTGTGGCAGAGAATTCCACAGATTCACGACTCTCTGGGTGAAGAAGTTTTTCTTCATCTCAGTCCTAAACGGCCTACCCCTTATTCTTAAACTGTGTTCTGGTTCTGGACTCCCCCAACATGGGGGAACATTTTTCCTGCATCTAGCCTGTCCAATCCTTAAAGAATTTTATATGTTTCTATACTTTCCCGACTTTCCTTCAGTCTGGAAAAGGGTCTCGACCTGAAACGTCATCTCGTCCTTTTCTCCAGAGATGCTGCCCGTCCCGCTGAGTTACTCCAGCAGTTTGTGTCTATCTTCGTTGTAAACAAGCATCTGCAGTTCCTTCCTAAACATAACTTGATCTATGTTCTTGATATGGCACTCGGTAAAATACAGATGCTCCTCGACTTACGATGGGGTTATGTTACCATTGTAAATCGAAAATATCGTAAGTCGAAAATGCATTTAATACACCCAACCTACAGAACATCATAGCCACCTGACCTACCATCATCACAGCCACCTAACCTACCCAACATCACAGCCACCTGACCTACCAACATCACAGCCACCTAACCTACCCAACATCACAGCCACCTAACCTACCCAACATCACAGCCACCTGACCTACCCAACATCACAGCCACCTAACCTACCCAACATCACAGCCACCTAACCTACCCAACATCATAGCCACCTAACCTACCCAACATCACAGCCACCTGACCTACCAACATCATAGCCACCTAACCGACAGAACATCATAGCCACCTAACCTACCCAACATCATAGCCACCTAACCTACCCAACATCATAGCCACCTAACCTACCAACATCATAGCCACCTAACCTACCAACATCACAGCTTAGCCTAACCTACCAACATCATAGCCACCTAACCTACCAACATCACAGCCTAGCCTAACCTACCCAACATCATAGCCACCTAACCTACCAACATCATAGCCACCTAACCTACAGAACATCATAGCCACCTAACCTACCCAACATCATAGCCACCTAACCTACCAACATCACAGCCTAGCTTAACCTACCAACATCATAGCCTAGCCTAGCCTAACTTAAAAGTGCTCAGAACACTTACATTAGCCCGAGAAAAGATCAAAATTCAAAATTCGGAGTACGGTTTCTACTGAATGTGTATCGCTTTTGCACCAAAGTAAAGTTGAAGCATCGTAAGTCGAGGAGCATTTGTGCTATCTCGACGTCAAAAGTAATCACCCTCACTTCACCACTGGACTTCAGCTGACTCTCTGTATTTGCTGTGGTCCAGAGGCAAGTGGCCTTGGCAAAACCCAAACTAAGCAACCGTCAACAGGTTGTTGGTGAGTGAGTGCTAATCATCACCATTATCGGCACCACCTTCCATCTCTTACCTTGTGCAGGAAGGAACTGCAGATGCGGGTTTACGCCGAGGATAGACACAAAAAGCTGGAGTAACTCAGCGGGTCAGGCAGCATCTCCGGAGAAAAAGAATAGGTGACGTTTCGGCTCGAGACCCTTCTTCAGACTGAGAGTCAGGGGAGGGAGAACCGAGTGTGATGTTTGGTGGAGCGTGTGGGGTGGGAGGACCCGTTGCTCCTCCCATGCAGCAGGTGGCGCTGGGAGATGTTTTGTACATAGTTATCTTGGCTGTACACAGTGTGTGAGTGTGCAGTCAGATCGTGTGGTTGCAGCCATTTTTAGTTGTCTTGCTGCCAGCCTTGAGTTAATGTAATAAAAACTTCTGTTGTACCTTGAAGACTCTCAAGTTTATACAGACATAGAACGAGAACGTGAAACCGAGAGGTATGAATAGTCTCTGTTTATCACACTCTGTTTAAACATACCAGCTTCAACCTGAATATTTATTCTACCATTTATATCCCTGTGTGTGTGTGTGTGTGTGTGCTGCAGGGTGGTGAAGCGATAGAGTCGGTGCCTCACAGCGCCAGACACCCGGGTTCCATCCTGACTACGGGTGCTGTCTGTACGGAGTTTGTACGTTCTCCCCATGACCAAATGGATAGCTTTGACTGTCTCGAAGTTTGTTTAATATCCAATAACAATAGGTGGTGGAAAGAACTGCAGATGCTGGTTAAAACTGAAGGCAGACACAAAAGGCTGGAGTAACTCAGCGGGACAGGCAGCATCTCCGGAGAGAAGGAATGGGTGACGTTTCGGGTCGAGACCCTCCTTCGGACTCAAGAAGGGTCACGACGCGAAATGTCAACTATTCCTTTCCTCCAGAGATGCTGCCTGTCCCGCTGAGTTACTCCAGCCTTTTGTGTCTATCTCTTTACTCATGATTGAGGATGATTAAGGAAGATGAGAGTTGTTCTGGTTCTTGTGAACAAGGCGTATCTGGTCAGTTTCCAGCATTGTTGGTTCCATGCCAGTCTAGTAACTGGAGCAGCTTGGCTGGAGGTGGCATAGCATTGTAGTGCAGGACTTCAGTCCAATAGCTGGGATGTTGATTAGTCCCTTAGCCTTTACTGCATCCAACGCACTCAACCATTTCTCGATTCCAGGTGAGGTGAATCCAAATGACTGCAGCCAGCGTTCTCTCATGCTTGGAGGACCAGCAAGAAGCTGAGAAGGATTATCCTCTTGGCACCTCTAGTTAGTGGTTGGCACGGTGGCGCAGCGGTAGAGTTGCTGCCTCACAGCGCTAGAGACCCAGGTTTGATCCTGACTACGGGTGCTGTCTGTAAGGAGTTTGTACGTTCTTCCCGTGACCTGCGTGGGTTTTCCACGGGTGCTCCGGTTTCCTCCCACACTCCAAAGACGTGCGGGTTTGTAGGTTAATTGGCTTTGGTAAAATTAGAAATTGTCTCCAATGTGTGTAGGGTAGTGTTAGTGATTCAAAGTGCGGCACGGTGGCGCAGCGGTAGAGTTGCTGCCTCACAGCGCCAGAGACCCGGGTTCCATCCTGACTATGGGTGCCGTCTGTACGGAGTTTGTACGTTCTCCCTGTAGGTATGGCCAAAAAAAGGTACAAAGTGCTGGAGTAACTCAGGCAGCACCTCTGCAGAACATGGGTAGGCAACGTTTCAAATCTGGACCCTTCTTCAGACACATCTACTTCTATATGTGTCCACTTCTACAATTTTTATTTTAGAGATGCGGCCCGTCGAAGGAGGCCCTTCGGCCCACCGAGTCTGCGACGACCAGCGATCCCTGTACACCAACACTATCCTACACAAACACACACACACACACCAGGGACAATTTACAATTATACCGAAGCCAATTAACCTACAAACCTGTACGTCTTTGGAGTGTGGGTGGGAAACCAGAGATCCTGGAGAAAACCCTCGCAGGTCACGGGGAGAACGTACAAACTCCGTACAGACAGCACCCGTGGTCAGGATGGAACCCGGGTCTCTGGCGCCGCGAGGCAGCAACTCTACCGCCGCGCCACCGTGCCTCATCGTTTAGATCATTTCCGAAGTTTGGATTTTACCAATAAACTGATGTGATTTATCTTTAATATTAAAACCCACAAATAGCTACAAAGCAGCTTGAATATACGTTTAAAACTCTGGTTTGCTAAATTGTTATGGCTCCATTAGAAGACCTGATTCACCACATAGCTCCCGCTGACAATACTAAAGTGAGATTCAAAAGCTGATGGGAAATAGCAGCGTTAGAAGCTTTAAGAACGACTAAATTTTAGATTGGCTTGATTTAAGAAAAAAGTTCCCCAGAGGAATAAGATGAACATTAACTCTGAAGGAAATTGAATTCCAAGCTACCTATTAAAATATATAAGATTATTAAAGGATTGGACACGCTAGAGGCAGGGAACATGTTCCCAATGATGGGGGAGTCCAGAACCAGGGGCCACAGTTTAAGAATAAGGGGTAGGCCATTTAGAACGGAGATGAGGAAAGACCTTTCCAGTCAGAGAGTTGTGAATCTGTGGAATTCTCTGTCACAGAAGGCTGTGGAGGCCAATTCTCTGAATGCATTCAAGAGAGAGCTAGATAGAGCTCTTAAGGATAGCGGAGTCAGGGGGTATGGGGAGAAGGCAGGAACGGGGTACTGATTGAGAATGATCAGCCATGATCACAGTGAATGGCGGTGCTGGTTCAAAGGGCCGAATGGCCTCCTCCTGCACCTATTGTCTATTGTCTACCTGAGGTTCATTGCAAATAAGGGGCAAAAATCTCTCATTGTTGAGCTTAACGTTCATCAAGCCCGCAGATGGGATTAGCGTGATCTTGTTGCAAACTTCGAGGAAAGAAGTGGAATATTTCACCAGGAGCATAGGACATTAAAGCACAGCTACAGGCCCTTCGGCCCACAACGTCCGTGCTGAACATGGTGATAAGTTAAACTGATCACCTCTGCTGGCACACGATCCATATATCCCTCCATTGCTTGTATATCCATGTGCCCATTCAAAAGCACCAAGTGACGCATGTGGGACTAGCAGAGATGAGACACAGAGTGCTGGAGTAACTCAGCGGGACAGGCAGCATCTGTGGAGAACATGGATAGGTGACGTTTCACAGAGTGCTGGAGTAACTCAGCGGGTCAGGCAGCATCTGTGGAGAACATGGATAGGTGACGTTTCACAGAGTGCTGGAGTAACTCAGTGGGTTCAGGCAGCATCTGTGGAGAACGTGGATAGGTGACGTTTCACAGAATGCTGGAGTAACTCAGTGGGTCAGGCAGCATCTGTGGAGAACATGGATAGGTGACGTTTCACAGAGTGCTGGACTAACTCAGCGGGTCAGGCAGCATCTGTAGAGAACATGGATAGGTGACGTTTCACAGAGTGCTGGAGTAACTCAGTGGGTTCAGGCAGCATCTGTGGAGAACATGGATAGGTGACGTTTCACAGAGTGCTGGAGTAACTCAGTGGGTCAGGCAGCATCTGTGGAGAACATGGATAGGTGACGTTTCACAGAGTGCTGGACTAACTCAACGGGACAGGCAGCATCTGTGGAGAACATGGATAGGTGACGTTTCACAGAGTGCTGGAGTAACTCAGTGGGTCAGGCAGCATCTGTGGAGAACGTGGATAGGTGACGTTTCACAGAATGCTGGAGTAACTCAGTGGGTTCAGGCAGCATCTGTGGAGAACATGGATAGGTGACGTTTCACAGAGTGCTGGAGTAACTCAGTGGGTTCAGGCAGCATCTGTGGAGAACATGGATAGGTGACGTTTCACAGAGTGCTGGAGTAACTCAGTGGGTCAGCCAGCATCTGTGGAGAACATGGATAGGTGACGTTTCAGATCGATTCCCTTCTTCAGCCTCATCAACTTCTCAAGTGTCCACTTCTACAATTTTTATTTTGGAGATGCAACCGTGGAAAGAGACCTTTTGGCCCACCAGTTCCGTGACGACCAGCGATCCCCGCACGCTATCACTATCCTACACACACAAGGGACAATTTACAATTTTACCGAAGCCAATTAACCTACAAACCTTTATGTCTTTGGAGTGTGGGAGGAAACCGGAGATCTCGGAGAAAACCCACGCAGGTCACGGGAAGAACGTACAAACTCCGAACAGACAGCACCCGTACTCAGGATCGAACCCGGGTCTCTGGCGCTGTGAGGCATATATCCATGTGCCTATCCAAAAGCATCAAATGAAGCACCTGGGACTAGTGTAGATGAGACACAAAGTGCTGGAGTAACTCAGCAGGACAGGCATCATCTCTGGAGAAAAGGTGTGGGTGACGTTTCGGGTCGTCTGAAGAAGGGTTTCGACCCGAAACGTCACCCATTCCTTCGCTCCAGAGATGCTGCCTGTCCCGCTGAGTTACCCCAGCATTTTGTGTCTATCTTCAGTGTAAACCAGCGCCTGAAGTCCCTTCTTAAACATAAGGAAATGTAGAACGGTTTATTGTTGGCTGAAGTGAAGGTGACAAGGAGGCGGACAATCAGGAAAATTAATCAGAAGGACAGTGGAACTAGTCGGAGAACTAGGGTGGGGGAGGAACGGAGAGAGAGAGGGAAAGCAAGTTAGAGAAATCAATGTTCATACCGCTGGGTTGCAAGCATAATATGAGGTGCTGTTCCTCCAATTTGCGCTGGGCCTCACTCTGACAGTGAAGGAGTCCCAGGACAGAAAGGTCTGTGTGGGAATGGGAGGGGGAATTCAAGTATTTGGCAATTTGGTGATCGTGTAGGTCCAGGCTGTCTGTGCGGAGGGAGATGTTCAACGAAATGATCACTGAGCTTGTGCTTGGTCTTGCCGATGTATACAGGAGTCATCACTTGGAACAATGGACACAGTAGAACCATATAGTGAGGAAACAGGCCCTTCGGCCAACTTGCCCAAACCGGCCAACAATGTCCCAGCTACACTAGTCCCACCTGCCTGCGCTTGGTCCATATCCCTCCAAACTTGTCCTATCCATGTACCTGTCTAACTGTTTCTTATACGATGGGATAGTCCCAGCCTCAACGACCTCCTCTGGCTGCTCGTTCCATAAATCCACCACCCTTTGTGTGAAAAAGTTACCCCTCAGATTCTACTAAATCTTTTCCCCTTCACCTTGAACCTTTGTCCTCTGGTCCTCGATTCCCCTACTCTGGGCAAGAGACTCTGTGCGTCTACCCGATCTATTCCTCTCATGATTTTGTACATGATCGTGTGGTTGCAGCCATTTTAGTTGTCTTGCTGCCAGCATTGAGTTACTATAATAAAGACTTCTGTTGTACCTTGAAGACTCGTAAAGTTTCATACAGGCATTGAACAAGAACACGAAATATACCAAGCCAATTAACATTCAAACCTGCACGTCTTTGGAGTGTGGGAGGAAACCGGAGATCTCGGGGAAAATCCATGGGGGTCACGGGGAAAACGTACAAACTCCCTACGGACAGCGCCCGTAGTCGGGATCGAACCCGGGTCTCTGGCGCTGTGAGGTAGCAACTCTACCGATGCGCCACCGTGCCGCCCTAACAATCCTAACTATTAATTGACGTTAACTTATTTCATCTAACCCCATCAGAGATATTCGCTTTGTTCTACCCCTGCTCTCTCACCTTTCCTGCTGTTACAAAACAAAAAATATTTCCCCTCTTTACCCAGTTACAGACATGTACTGTTCACTGTTCCGCTTTTCACAGATGCTCCTGGTCCCGCTGAGTATTTTTGTGCATTTTTTATTCCTATTAATTGATCACATGTTGCCTCTGGCTTATACCATGGCTGCCCCATGAAATCTGCCTGTGGGCTTCTGTAGATCCTTGCTTTCAACTCTCACTATAAGGCCAAGCCTTTTGGCGCTTGCCAAACCCATCATTAATTTATACTAATTTCTTACATGAAGGCTACACATGAAAGGCAGGCCGCTAAAAGTCAGGATCAGATCATGCAGTGTTCTCCCTGGATGCTCAGTAGCAATTATCTTCATTACTTCAGTTAACAATTTACTTTAGTTTAGTTTAGTTTAGTTTAGAGATACAGCGCGGAAACAGGCCCTTTGGCCCACCGGGTCCGCGCCGCCCAGCGATCCCCGCACCCTAACACTGTCCTACACGCACTAGGGACAATTTACACTTATTACAAGCCAATTATTCCACAAACCTGCACGTCTTTGGAGTGTGGGAGGAAACCGAAGATCTCGGGGAAAACCCACGCAGGTCACGGGGGGAACGTACAAACTCCGCACAGACAGCACCTGTAGTCAGGATCGAACCCGGGTCTCCGGCGCTGTGAGGCAGCAACTCTACCGCTGCGCCACCACCAACTTAGAGAAAGACTTCCAGCAGCTGTCTGTAGAACCAAGAGTTTGCAAGCTCGAAACAAAATTGTGTGGAAATAATGAAAACACTCGCCCCCATATTAAGCATACTTGAATACATATTTTAATTAATCCTTCTGAGTCAATAGAAATATAAAAATCTACTCAAAATGCTGGAGTCGCTCAATGGGTCAGGCAGCATCTCTGGAGAAAAGGAATAGGTGTCGTTTTCTGAAGGGTCTCGACCAGAAACGTCACCTATTCCTGTTCTCCAGAGATGCTGCCTGACCTGCTGAGTTACCCCAGCATTTTGTGTCTATCTTCAGTGTAAACCAGCATCTGCAGTTCCTTCCTGCACATGACATAAATCTACATTGATGGGAAATTCGCAAGACTTCAGAAGAAGGTGTGAAAGTCAATATTCTTAAAATGAGAACTCGTAAAAAGTGAGAAAGAAATATTTCATTGATCTCATTTTAAACTTCTGCTAGCTTTCTATTCAATTTATAATTCAGTTTCAATTGATTCACAAGGAATTAGAACTCAATTTAAGTGGATGTGGTATAGGACCTGAATAAGGATTGAGTGGTGATGGATTTAATACCAGGGCACAATAAACTTCCAATAATCCAGTATCCAATTGTTCAAAAATCTCAACAGTTTGACATCCGACTCACTTATCATGTTGTCCGTCCGAAGAAGGGTCTCGACCCAGAACTTCACCAATTCCTTGACCGTCTGAAGAAGGGTCTCGACCCAGAACGTCACCCATTCCTTGACCGTCTGAAGAAGGGTCTCGACCCAGAACGTCACCAATTCCTTGACCGTCTGAAGAAGGGTCTCGACCCAGAACTTCACCAATTCCTTGACCGTCTGAAGAAGGGTCTCGACCCAGAACGTCACCCATTCCTTCTCTCCAGAGTTGCTGCCTGTCCCGCTGAGTTACTCCAGCGTTCTGTGTCTATCTTCACTTATCAGTACTCCAAGTCAGTAATATCTGCATACTTGGTATCTGTGGATTTACGTGCTCATGAGTATGGTCATGTAGTATTGGGGACTTGGGCAGGGATAAAGATTTGGAACTTTAGAGGTCCGATGGGTGGAACGGTAGAGTTGCTGCCTCACAGCGCCAGAGACCTGGGTTTGATCCTGACCACGAGTGCTGTCTGTACGAACCCTCTTCCTGCGTGGGTTTTCTCCGAGATCTCCGGTTTCCTCCCACATTCCAAAGTCGTACAGGTTTGTAGGTTCATTGGTTTGGTAAATGTAAAAATTGTCCCTAGTGGGTGCAGGATAGTGTTAATGTGCGGGGATCGCTGGTCGACACGGGCACGGTGGGCCGAAGGGCCTGTTTCCACGCTGTATCTCGAAACTAAACTAAACTAAACTAAACTAAACTAAACTAAACTAAACTAAACTAAACTAAACTAAACTAAACTAAACTAAACTAAACTAAACTAAACTAAACTAAACTAAACTAAACTAAACTAAACTCTCTTGGAAGTAGTTACCTCTGACAGCAGAGTGGAATGTCAGCCCAGAATTTGTGTTAAAATGTTCTTATGTGGGTCCTGGCCATTAACTCATTGAATTGGTGTTATCCACAGAGCTAAATCTGTCGTCAGATGGGGAGAGTGTAGAGATATATCTCCTCAGTGTTCAACCTCACCAGTCTTCAGACTGATTTAGACTGGCATTTTTTCAACTAAGAGGAACAGTGGGGGTGGAACTGACACACACAGATCATTTTGACCACTGAAGACAGACACAAGATGCTGGTGTAACTCAGCGGGACAGGCAGCATCTCTGGAGAGAAGGAATGGGTGACGTTTCAGGTCAAGACCCTTCGGTCTGAAGAAGGATCTCGACCCCAAACGTCACCCATTCCTTCTCTCCAGAGATGCTGCCAGACCCGCTGAGTTACTCCAGCACTTCGTGTCTACCTTCGATTTAAACCAGCATCTGCAGTTTTCTTTCCTACACCTTTTGACCGCTGGTTTGGGTTCATTCTCGCTGGAGTTTAGAAGAATGATGCGGGGGCGTGACTTCATTGATACTGTGCATACAGAATAGTGAAAGGCCTGGATAGAGTGGATGTAGAGAGGATGTTTCCACTAGTGGGAGAGTCTAGGACTAGAGGCCACAGCCTCAGATATAAAGGATGTTCTTTTAGGAAGGAGATGAGGTGAACTTTATTTCGTCAGAGGGTGGTGAATCTGTGGAATTCTTTGACACAGAAGGCTGTGGAGGCCAAGTGAGTGGATATTTTTTAAGGCAGAGATAGATAGATTCTTGATTAGTACGGGTGTTAGGGGTGAGGGGGAAAAGGCAGGAGAATGGGGTTGGGAGGAAGAGATAGACAATAGACAATAGACAATAGGTGCTGGAGGAGGCCATTTGGCCCTTCTAGTCAGCACCATCATTCAATATGATCATGGCTGATCATTCTCAATCAGTACCCCGTTCCTGCCTTCTCCCCATACCCCCTGACTCCGCTGTCATTAAGAGCTCTATCTAGCTCTCTCATGAATGTATTCAGATAATTGGCCTCCACTGCCTTCTGAGGCAGTGAATTCCACAGATTTACAACTCTCTGACTGAAAAAGTTTTTCCTCATCTCCGTTCTAAATGGCCTACCCCTTATTCTTAAACTGTGGCCCCTGGTTCTGGACTCCCCCAACATTCGGAACATGTTTCCTGCCTCTAACGTATCCAACCCCTTAATAATCTTACATGTTTCAATAAGATCCCCTCTCATTCTTCTAAATTCCAGTGTATACAAGCCTAGCCGCTCCAGTCGATGGGTCGAATGGCCTAATTCTGCTCCTATTCCTTATGACATTACTCCAGCATTTTGTGATACCTTCCATATATGTCAGCCATATCGGTTGAAAAAGATCCGTGAACATTGAAGCCAATATTGCAATATTAACACTTGAGCCTCTAGTCGTCTGCCTGAGCAGTAACATAAAGCCCTGTGTTGCAGTTTGGTGCAAAGGGGATTGATCCGTGGGACTTCTCATATCATCCACTGCAATAACACCATGTTTATTGAGCCACACACTAATTCTGAAAATTACACTGTATTAAATTTATCGGATCATCAATAAGATAAAAAGGACAAGCAAATATTTTCCACGTTTTTGCGACGTGCCCTCTTTTGATCTGATTTGGAGTAGATTTTATGCTGTAGACTTCGTGACAGTCATGTAAAAGTTGGTGGTTAATGTTCCCTGGTAGACATTTTCATAAGGTTAGAGGAGCAGAATTAGGCCATTCGGCCCATCAAGTCCACTCCGCCATTCAATCATGGCTGATCTATCTCTCCCTCCAAACCCCATTCTCCTGACTTCTTCCCATAACCCCTGACACCCGTACTAATCAAGAATCTATCTATCTCAGCCTTAAAAATATCCACTGACTTGGCCTCCACAGCCTTCTGTGGCAATTAATTCCACAGATTCACCACCCTCTTTCAATGAGGATCTTTCCACTAGTGGGAGAGTCTAGGACTAGAGGTCTTTTAGGAAGGAGATGAGAAGAAATTTATTTTGCCACATAAGGCTGTGGAGGTCAAGTCAGTGGATCTTTTAAGGCGGAGATTGGCAGATTCTTGATTAGTGCGGGTGTCAGGGATTTTGGGGAGAAGGCAGGAGAGTGGGGTTGAGAGGGAGAGATAGATCAGCCATCGTAGGTATCACAAAATACTGGAGTAACTCAGGCAGCATCTCTGGAGAGAAGGAATGGGTGACGTTTCGGGTCGAGACCCTTCTTCAGACTGAGATTCAGGGGACAGGGACGCACGGGGACATGGAAGGGTAAGGCGTGAAAACACAGATCAAAAGGGATCAAGGAAATGTAGAATGGAGTTTATCGCTGGCTGAGGGGAAGGTGACAACGAGGCACACAATCGGTAATATTTAATCAGGGGGGCAGTGAAACTGGTCGGACAACTAGGATGGGGGAGGGAGAGAGAGAGAGGGAAAGCAAGGGTTAGTTGAAGTTAGAAAAATCTATATCCATAACGTCTGATACTCGGTCTCCCTTTTATATATTTATAAAATCTTTAGCATTTTCCTTGTTATGTAGCCTGCATAAGCATTCTTGCTTATCTTTTTGCCGCATCTATTGATTTCTTTGGAACAACTGTGCAGTGTTTTATGTCTCACGCAGTCTAAGAGATCTCCAGTGATTTCCACCTTCATATAGAAGGTATCGCATCATGCTGGAGTAACTCAGCGGGTCAGGCAGCATCTTTGGAGAGAAGGAATGGGTGACGTAAGCTCTTTCATGTTAGCTTTCTGTTTATTCATGTCAGCCAACAGTGTTTAGTGGGTGAGGAATTGTACAGGGATATGGAATTCTACCAAATGCTTTGCTGTCTCCCAAAGTCCGTTCATAGTTTCTCTCATATCCATGTCCCAACCCTTCCAATTCAGCGTAGCGTACTGTGTGTAAGAGTCTGAAGAAGGGTCTCGACCCGAAACGTCACCCATCCTCAACCTCAACAGCCTGACTGTGGCAGAAGACGGCAGAGGAAGAGAAAATACATTCTGGCCTTCCATCACAGTGAGGATGGGACTGGAGGAGACTCACTGAGATGGATGTTTCTTTTTTTTGTGTGTTTTGTGTTGGTTGGGGTTGTGTAATTTGCTTATTTTATTGCTCTTATTGTTGGACTGTGGGTGACAAAATCTCGTCCAAAAGACTTGTGTTTTGGATGACAAATACAGATATCCTGAATCCTGAATCCTGAATCCTGAATCCTGAATCCTGAATCCTGAATTCCTTCTCCCCAGAGATGCTGCCTGTCCCGCTGAGTTACTCCAGCAGCTTTGTGTCTATCTCAGAGATTAGAAGATTGAGGAGGGACCTCATCAGGTCATAAGGGATTGGAATTCAATTAGGCCATTCGGCCCATCAAGTCTACTCTGCCATTCAATCATAGGTGATCTATTTCTCCCTCTCAACCCCATTCTCCTGCCTTCTCCCCATAACCTCTGACACCCGTACTAATCACGAATCCGTCAATCTCCACCTTAAAAACATCCATTGATTGCATGTCCTGCTTGAGTTACTCCGGCATTTTGTGTTTACCATGAAATCGAGAGCAACAAGAATAATAGGTGGCTCTAAGTGGCAGACTAAAGACAATGTTGGACGTGAAAATACGGAAATACTTGGCTTACTAAATGTTTACTTTGTATTGATCTTCATAACAGAGGATGAGGGATGTGTCAGGGGCAATTAGAAAACTATGAATAAATTAAGAGAAAGAGCTAGCTGAATTCAATACACACTGAAGGTTGCGCTGGAGAAATTCACAAGACCTTGGTTGAACCTGATGGGTTTTATCCTGACCTACGCATGAAATTTCTTTCTAGAGACAGGCCCTTTGTCCCACCGAGCCCGCAGCGACCAGCCATTCCCATACACTAGCATTATCCTACACACACACTAGGGACAATTTACACTCATTTCAAGCCGATTAATCCAGTTTACAATTTTTACTGAGGCCAAATTGACCTACAAACATGTACGTCTTTATGGAGCGTGGGAGTAAACCAGAGCAGCCGGAGAAAACCCACGTGGTCACGGGGAGAATGTACAAACTCCACACAGGCAAGCACCCGTGGTCAGGATCGAACACAGGTCATTGGCACTGTGAGGCAGAGACACTGCCATTATGCCGCCCAAAAATTCTGATTTATTTAATAACTTGAATTTATTTAACCTTGTGGCTCCAGTGGGACAAACTCACATCTCTGGGTCTAAAGTCCAACTCCCAGTCCACTCATTTAACCATTACACTATCAAAGCCTATAGTCAAGATTCAAGATTCAATCTATTGTCACATGTACATTAAGGTACAGTGAAATTTGAGTTACCATACAGCCATAGTAAGTAACAAGCAACAAGACACACAGCCACATAAAATCAAATGTAACATAGACACCCACCACAGCGGATTCCACGTCCCTCACTGTGATGGAAGGTAATAAAGTTCAATCAGCTTCCTCTTTGTTTACCCGCGGTCGGGGCTGTTGAACCGTCTGCGGTCGCCGCTGCCGACTGTCCGAGGCCCTCACGTCGGGGCGATCGAAACTACCACGCCGGGCGGGTCTCCAGGAAAGACCCCGCCAACTCCACGATGTTAGGCCGCAGTGGGGACGGAGATACGATCTGTGGAATTCTCTGCCACAGAAGGTAGTTGAGGCCAGTTCATTGGCTATATTTAAGAGGGAGTTAGATGTGGCCCTTGTGGCTAAAGGGATCAGGGGGTATGGAGAGAAGGCAAGTACGGGATACTGAGTTGGATGATCAGCCATGATCATATTGAATGGCGGTGCAGGCTCGAAGGGCCGAATGGCCTACTCCCGCACCTATTTTCTATGTTTCTATGTTTCTATGTTTACGATACAGAGAAACATAAAACAAACCAAGGAACACTAAAACATACTTTAACACATACTTTAAATAATAAAAAACAGTAGGAAGGACAGACAGACTGTTGGCGAGGCAGCCAGTGCTGGTAGCGCCACCCGGTGGCAATATTTTCTATGATCTATAATATCTCACTGTCTCATCCATCGCACACACATGGTGCTATTTACCGGGGGCCAGTTAACCTGCAAACCCACACGTCTTTGGGATGCGGGAGGAAACCGGAGCACCCGGAGGAAACCCAGGCAGTCCGAGGGAGAACGTGCGAACTCCACATGGAACCCTGCAGGATCGAACCCAGGTCCCTGGCGCCGTGAGACAGCAGCGAGCTCCACCAGCTGTGCCACCGTGCCACAGAATGAGGAGACTGTTTCCAAAAGGAAAGCGATGAATGTGAAACACGAAGGCAAACCACTGGAAGATCAGCAGCCAGTTTGGGGGATAAAGAACATCAATGAACAAGATACTGCAATTAGAAATCGTTTCATTTTTGGTGAGAGCTGACGGATAAAAAGCAGGAATACAAAGGAGAAACGGTAATGATCAAAAATTACTGTTCAATTTTGCCCCAGACGATGAAATATCTGAATGTTTAGAACAAATGCATCAGATGAAAGGCAGTGCTATTATCTTCTTTTGTAACATTACGCAGAAGTTTAAAGGTGAAAAGCTGAGTGAAGCAGGAGTTGTTTTTATGGAATATATCCAGCCGATTTAACATGAGACTGAGGGGCAACTTTTGTGGGTGTATGGAACGAGCTGCCAGAGGAGGTGGGTGAGGGTCGCACGGTGGCGCAGCGGTAGAGTTGCTGCCTTACAGCGAATGCAGCGCCGGAGACTCAGGTTCGATCCCGACTACGGGCGCCATCTGTACAGAGTTTGTACGTTCTCCCCGTGACCTGCATGGGTTTTCTCCGAGATCTTCGGTTTCCTCCCACACTCCAAAAACGTACAGGTTTGTAGGTTAAATGACTGGGTAAATGTAAAAAAAATAAAAATTGTCCCTAGTGTGTGTAGGATAGTGTTAATGTGTGGGGATCGCTGGGCGGCGCGGACTTGGTGGGCCGAAGGGCCTGTTTCCGCACTATATCTCTAAATCTAAATCTAAAAATCTAGAAATCCCAACGTTTAAAAGACACTTGGACGGGTTCATGGATCGGAAAGGTTTAGAGGAACGTGAGCCAAACACGGGCAGGTGGGACGTGGGCAGCAAGGGCAAGATGGGCCGATGGGCCTGTTTCTGTGCTGTATGATGCTATGAACCACCGAAAACAATTAAATACATTTATTCACTTACTTTATTCAAAAAGCAATCGCTGTAAATGCATTGATTGCAATCATGTTTCTGCTGACTGCTTTTCACTGTACCTCGGTACACGTGACAATAAACAAAACTGAACTGAACTTTATGCATTCACAGGGACAGCACGGTGGTGCAGCGGTAGAGTTGCCGCCTCACAGCGCCAGAGACCTGTGTTCGATCCTGACTACGGGTGCTGTCTGTACGGAGTTTCTGTGTGACCTGCGCGGGTTTTCTCCGGGTGCTCCGGTTTCCTCCCACACTCCAAAGACGCGCAGGTTTGTAGGTTAATTGGCTTCAGTGAAATTGGTAAAACGGTAAATTGTCCCTAGCGTGTGTGGGACAGTGTAAGTGCGTGGGGATCGCCGGTCGGCGCGGACTCGGTGGGCCGAAGGGCCTGTTTCCGCGCTGTATCTCTAAACTAAACTAAACTAAAGTAAGCAAACACCCAAAATCTTTTTCAATTCATCTCTTCACCTTGGTTGCCCTCAACAAAGGAGCTAGTCACTTAATCTGAGGTCCGCAGACATTTCTTCCTCTCACAAGACAGAGAGCCTCGAGAATTCTACACCACACTGGGTAACAGAGGTTTAATCACTTTTTTAAGAAGAGGGTTTATCAATATTTGAAAGATCTAAGAACTCAGTGCCATGGGAACTGGCACAGAAACAGCCTTGGCTAGTTCAGATCAGCCATGATCACATTAAATGGGATGGCAGGCTCGACGAGTATCAGATTATTAAGGGTTTGGACACGTTAGAGGCAGGAAACATGTTCCCAATGTTGGGGGAGTCCAGAACCAGGGGCCACAGTTTAAGACTAAAGGGTAGGCCATTTAGAACTGAGATGAGGAAAAACTTTTTCAGTCAGAGAGTTGTGAATCTGTGGAATTCTCTGCCTCAGAAGGAAGTGGAGGCCAATTCTCTGAATGCATTCAAGAGTGAGCTAGATAGAGCTCTTAAGGATAGCAGAGTCAGGTGGTATGGGGAGAAGGCAGGAACGGGGTACTGATTGAGAATGATCAGCCATGATCACATTGAATGGCGGTGCTGGTTCGAAGGACCGAATGGCCTCCTCCTGCACCTATTGTCTATTGTCTATTGTCTATTGTAACTACTCCTCCTGCTTTCTTCATATATTCATAAGTGATAGGAGCAGAATTAGGCCATTCGGCCCATCAATTCTGCTCCACCATTCAATCATGGCTGATCTAGCTCTCCCTCCTAACCCCATTCTCCTGCCTTCTCCCCATAACCTCTGACACCCGTACTAATCAAGAACCTATCCATCTATCTCTGCTTTAAAAATATCTCCAACAATATAACCCTTGCTTTCCCTCTCTCTCCTTCCCTCCCCCACCCTAGTTCTCTGTCTAGTTTCACTGTCCTCCTTATTAAATATCACTGATTGTACACCTTGTTCTCACCTTCCCCCCCCCAGCTAACAATGAACCATTCTACATTTCGTTGAGAACCATCTGCTTTGATCTCTCATTTTCACACCTTACCCTTCCATATCTTTGTGTCTCCGTAGAGCTTCTGCGAAGAGCTTCTGATTCTGGAGATAACATATTTGGACAAATTCCAGGATTCTAGGAGGTTGTTCGGTCAGAAGATAGGGTGCGATTGGTTTAAGATTGAATAAGCAGATGGTCTCAGATGGTTCCTGTGTGTAGAAGAACTGGGCACTCTTGCCTGCTGGCATTTTGGCTCAGTTTTGTCACATTAATTTTTTGTGTGTGTGTGTGTGTGTGTGTGTAGTTTGGCCGGCTGGGCATTTACCTCAGTCTTTCCCTCAGCAACACATCACACAAACAAAGAAGCACAATGTGACCTGATTGCCCCTTTTTATCTGCCACGTTAGGGTAACCAGTCTCTACTCCAGCCTCACATCCAGTCTCCTTGTTCTACCCTTTTTCTCCCCCCTAAATAATCCTTGTTCTCTCTTCCCCCTGTACAGGTGTCAGGGGTTATGGGGAGAAGACAGGAGAATGGGGTTAGGAGGGGGAGATAGATCAGCCATGATTGAATGGCGGAGTGGGCTTGATGGGCCGACCGGCCTAATTCTGCTCCTATCACTTATGATCTTATGATCCCCAGTTCTGAAGTAGGTGTTGGAAGGAACTGCAGATGCTGGTTTCAACTGAAGGTAGACACAAAAAGCTGGAGTAACTCAGCAGGTCGGGCAGCATCTCTGGAGAGAAGGAATGGGTGACGTTTCGGGTCGAGACCCTTCTACAGACTGAGAGTCAGGGGAAAGGGAAATGGGAGATATAGACGGTGACATGGAGAGATATAGAACAAACGAATGAAAGATATGTGAGCAGGAGGAATCACAGAGGGGAATCGGCGGGAGATGGTGCTGCAGAACTCTCGTCAGAGAGAGGAGGAGAACTTCTTCATGCCTTGAGGAGATTTCACAGTGGAGAAGACGAAATGTGTAGGAAGGAACTGCAGATGCTGGTTTACACCGAAGATAGACACAAAAAGCTGGAGTAACTCAGCGGGACGGGCGGCATCGGTGGAGAGAAGAAACATCCTGGATTTGAAATGCTAATTGTTCCTCATTTCCCAGGTGCTGCGTGTTCCCAGAATCTTCTGCTTTACCTCAGAAACCTACAGCTCTTCACACCAAAGCTTCCGAATTATGCATAGGAAGGAACTGCAGATGCTGGTTTGTACCGAAGACAGGCACAACATGCTGGAGTAACTCAGCGGGACATGTAGCATCTCTGGAGAGAAGGAAGAGGCAACATTTCAAGTTTGAACCTTTTCTCCAGAGATGCTGCCTGACCCGCTGAGTTACCCCAGTATTTTGTGTCTATTTTCTGAATTTAGTTTACCTTCCACATACAGCGCAGAAACAGGCCCTTCGGCCCACCGAGTCCGCGCCGACCAGCGATCCCCGCACACTAACACTATCCTACACACACTAGGGTCAGTTTACACCGACATCAAGCCAATTAACCTACAAACCTGCACGTCTTTGGAGTGTGGGAGGAAACCGAAGTTCTCGGAGAAAACCCACGCCGGTCACGGGGAGAGCGTACAAACTCCGTACAGACAGCGCCCGTGGTCGGGATGGAACCCGGGTCTCCGGTGTTGCAAACGCTGTAAGGCAGCAACTCTACCGCTGCGCCACCGTGCCGTCTTGGATTATAGATGAAATATTCTTGGAAATTCCTGGAATTATGCGACCAATGTTTTTTAGGCTGCCAGTTACAAAGAAAGACTGTTTAATTCTGCAACGTCATGAATACGATGCAAACAGATCTCGATCTTTTATTGCACCTTACTTTGTGCTCTCTCTGCATGTTGCCTCTGCTCCAAATGTTTTTGCATTTTTGCTTTCATCTACAGTTTCACAAATAAATTCAGAAAATAATTACCTTGAAAATGAATCGCCCAATTTATTGAATTATAATTTCCTCCTGAAAGCTGTACTAATCCACTTATTGTTTATGAATCATTTTCAAGCTTTGAACCAATCTTTTTACAACTAAGTGCCGATCATTAACATGTATTAAAATGAAGAGTGATGCTAATACCATCTCTGTGACATCTAAGGATGTAGATGTTCAATGCTCCGTATTGAAGGAGAAACAATCCCTTTGTCTTGGCCAATAGACAATAGACAATAGACAATAGGTGCAGGAGGAGGCCATTCGGCCCTTCGAGCCAGCACCGCCATTCAATGTGATCATGGCTGATCATTCTCAATCAGTACCCCGTTCCTGCCTTCTCCCCATACCCCCTGACTCCACTATCCTTAAGAGCTCTATCTAGCTCTCTCTTGAATGCATTCAGAGAATTGGCCTCCACTGCCTTCTGAGGCACAGATTCACAACTCTCTGACTGAAAAAGTTCTTCCTCATCTCAGTTGTAAATGGCCTACCCCTTATTCTTAAACTGTGACCCCTTGTTCTGGTCTCCCCCAACATTGGGAACAATGTTTTTATTTCCTTAACAACTGGGCATTTGCTGCCTTACAGCCCCAGAGACCCGGGTTCGATCCTGACCACGGGTGCTGCCTGTTACGGAGTTTGTATGTTCTCCCCATGACCTGCGTGGGTTTTCTCCGGGTGGAACATATCATGAGTGTTTGACAGCACTGGGCCTGTACTCACTGGAGTTTAGAAGGATGAGGGGGGACCTCATTGAAACTTACCCAATAGTGAAAGGCCTGGATAGAGTGGATATGGAGAGGATGTTTCCACTGGTGGGAGAGTCTAGGACCAGAGGCCACAGCCTCAGATTTAAAGGACGTTCCTTTAGGAAGGAGATGAGGAGACATTTCTTTAGTCAGAGGGTGGTGAATCCGTGGAATTCATTGCCGCAGGAGGCTGTGGAGGCCTTGTCAGTGGATATTTATATGGCAGAGATAGATAGATTCTTAATTAATGCGGGTGTCAGAGGTTATGGGGAAAAGGCAGGAGAATGGGGTTAGGAGGGGAAGATAGATCAGCCATGATTGAATGGCGGAGTAGACTCGATGGGTCGAATGGCCTAATTCTGCTCCTATCACTTATGACCTTATGAACTTAGAAATTCAGACATCTCACCAGGTCACTAGGTCACTAGATTTGATAGTTGAATAAATAGTTACCGGGAAAATGAACAAATATGTGAGCAATGTGTTGGAAGGAACTGCAGATGCTGGTTTAAAATGAAGGTAGCCACAAAATGCTGGAGTAACTCAGCGGTTCAGGCAGCATCTCTGGAGAGAAGGAATGGGTGACGTTTCAGGGTTGAGACCCTTCTTCAGACTGGTTAGAGATAAGGGAAACGAGAGATATAGACGATGATGTAGAGAGATATGAATGAATGACATGCAAAAAAGTAATGATGATAAAAGAAACAGGCCATTGTAAGCTGTTTGTTGGGTGAGAACGAGAAGCTGGTGCGACTTGGGTGGGGGAGGGATGGAGAGAGAGGGAATGCCGGGGCTACCTGAAGTGAGAGAAATCATTATTCACAGCGAGCGGGCAAGATCGTCTCTGACCCCTCTCAACCTGGCCACAAACTCTTTGAAGCACCTCCCTCTGGAAGGCGACTCCGAACTGTCAAAGCAGCCACAGCCAGACATACAAACAGCTTTTTTCCACGAGTAGTAGCTCTACTCAACAACCAAAGTCTGTAGCCTCTTATTTGCTCTGGTTTATTTTCACCCACATGTTTAGACCGTAATGTTGTATCCTTATTGTTTTGATGTGTTTATGAGTTAAGGGCCTTTTCCACTTAGGCGATTTTTTAGTTGACTGCCGGCGACTGTCAAAGACCACCAACATTTTCTTTTACCCGACGACAATGACCACGACAATGACCACGACAATGACCACGACAATGACCACGACAATGACCACGACAATGACCACGACAATGACCACGACAATGACCACGACAATGACCACGACAATGACCACGACAATGACCATGACAATGCCGAGTCAGGTCGAGAGTACAGCATCTTCGGAAACATTGCGAAATTCCCACGTTGTTAATGCTTCTCCTGCATCCTGATTTTCGCTGAAATCACTGACAAGTCTGTAATTACTTGAGAGTTTTGAAATATAACATCTTGCCCGGGTTACTTGAAAACCAAGCTTCACAGTAACAAGGCATAAACTGGATTGCCTTCCAGTTTACTAATAGCAGTATTAAGAAACGTAATTTTAAACGTGGTTAAATGGATTTTTGTGCGGAGTGTGGGCATTCTATGAAAATGTACGGGAGATGCATATCTGGTTTCTGGGTTGCATATCTGGGTTGGGAGCCCACTTTAAATGTAATCGCTGATGGCCATAAACATCGCGAAAATTCCAACACTTACCTGACCGTCAAACTGTCGCCTCCAATCTACCTGTCAAATGTCCTGACGGTAAATAAATTGGTTAAACGCAAGTATCTTCAAATGACTTTACTTAATTTAATATTACGTGCTTCTAAATGCATCTGCGACAACCTAGCAAACCTGGGGACAGCGCGCGACAGACAGCGCCCGCAATAAGCAACGATACCTGGCGACAAGCCAGCTGTCGACGAGAAATGTCACTCCGGTTGATTTCTCAGCGATGCGCCGAGATCCACTACGATTCTTTGAAAACTCCTCACGATCATGCCCGTGACACCCGGCGAACTGTTGGCTACAGCCTCGTCACCGGCAGTCACCTTAAAATCGCCTAAGTGAGACAGGCTCTTTATTCTTAATTATTAACTATATGTTTATGTTGTCATTTGTGAGTGGAGCACCAAGGCACATTCCTTGTATGTGCACATTCTTGGCCAATAAATCCATCCATCCATTCATTCATTCATTCATTCATTCATTCATTCATTCATATCCCTGGGCTGTAAGCTGCCCAAGCGAAATATGAGAAGCTATTCCTCCAATTTGCGTTTAGCCGCGCTCTGATATGTGAGCGACCAAGGTAATAGATTGGGAATGGCTGCTTCTTTAGAAGCTTTGTACTTCGACTGCCTGAATAGATCAAGGAGCCATTGAGCTACCCTTTTTTATGTGACAATACAAAAAAAGGAAAGTCTGAAGAAGGGTCCCAAAACATCACATATACTTTTTCCGCAGAGATGCTGCTGAACTACTCCACCATTTTGTGTCTATCTGCAGAACAAATAATTAGCTGATCTTTCATTTCATCAAATTGACAGTCACTTACATTTACAAGTTCACAAGTTATAGAGCATCTTGTGTCTGTCTTCTTTCAGCATCTTAGATATAGTTTAGTTTATAGATACAGCGCGGAAACAGGCCCTTCGGCCCACCGAGTCCGCACTGACCAGCGATCCCCGCACATTAACACCATCCTACACACACTGGGGACAATTTACGCTCAGATCAAGCCAACTAACCCACCAACCTGTACGTCTTTGGAGTGTGGGAGGAAACATGTTCCCGATGTTGGGGGAGTCCAGAACCAGGGACCACAGTTTAAGAATAAGGGGTAGGCCATTTAGAACGGAGATGAGACATTTTCAGTCAGAGAGTTGTGAATCTGTGGAATTCTCTGCCTCAGAAGGCAGTGGAGGCCAATTCTCTGGATGCTTTCAAGAGAAAGTTAGATAGAGCTCTTAATGATAGCGGAGTCAGGGGGTATGGGGAGAAGGCAGGAATGGGGTACTGATTGAGAATGATCAACCATGATCACATTGAATGGCAGTGCTGGCTCGAAGGGCCGAATGGCCTCCTCCTGCACCTATTGTCTATTATCTATTATTGTCTATTGAAACCGATCTCGGAGAAAACCCACGCAGGTCACGGGGAGAACGTACAAACTCCGTACAGATAGCACCCATAGTCGGGATCGATCCCGATTCTCCGGCGCTGCAAGGCAGCAACTCTACCGCTGCACCAGAAGGAATGGGTGACATTTGGAGTCGAGACCCTTCTTCAAAACATACTAGTCATTTAGCTGTGCAAAACATCCTTCCCATTCGTTCTCTCCTGAGAAGCTGCCTGACCCGCTGAGATACTCCAGCTTTTTGTGTCTACCTTCGATTTGTACCAGCATCTGCAGTTATTTTCCTAAAACGAATGCTTCCTCAGTTTAATCAGATCTGGGACCAATGTATTTCTGCACTTTAAGTTTCACAATTCTTTTAAATAAATACTTTTCATGATAATTAACTGCAGTGTTAATTAATTAACATTTTAATTAGTATTATTTACCAGACAGGGTTGAACATATTTTCACTTCAGATCTTTAATTAAGTGACGAAATAGGGGAATGTATAGCTCTAGGAGAATTGGTGTTGACTTTGAAACAACTGAAAGCAGTGCAGAACGTACTAGTTAGTTGAAAAAACAAGTGTGATGGCACAGCAGTGTTTGGGTCTATCTACTGACACACAACAGAGAAAGCAAGTTGGTGTAAAAGAAACATCCCTCAAAATCAAGCGCAACTTTAGTTTGGTTTAAATTAAGTTTAGAGATACAGAGCAGAAAAACAAACGCCCCCTCGGCCCAGCGAGTCCGCGCCGACCAGCGATCCCCGCACACTAACACTATCCCACACACACACACTTGGGACAATTTACACTTACACCAAGCCAATTCACCTGCAAACCTGCACATCTTTGGGGTTTGGGAGGAAACCGGAGCACCCGGAGAAAACCCATGCAGGTCACGGGGAGAACGTACAAACTCCGTACAGACTAGCACCCATAGTCTGGGTCGAATCCGGGTCTCTGGCGCTGTGAGGCGGCAACTCTACCACCGCGCCACCGTGCCGCTCTGTAACCTGTTACACACATACAGTCACAAGGCAAAATGCACCAGATAAAGCATAGCTGTTTAACTATTGAAGAGAAACACAAAATGCTGGAGTAACTCAGCGGGTCAGGCAGCATCTCGGTTGAGAAGGAATGGGTGACATTTCAGGTCGAGACACTTCCTCAGTCTGAAGAAGGGTCTCGACCGGAAACATCACCCATTCCTTCTCTCCTGAGATGCTGCCTGACCCGCTGAGTTACTCCAGCATTTTGTGTCAATTATAACCAGCATCTGCAGATTTCTTTTCCTACACTGTTGAACTATCGAGTTTGTACCTTCTTTTGTCATTACTACCCTGCCTACTCTCCAGACCCAAACTGTTGCTATCATTCATATTCCCCTCCATAACATTCTGCAGTAACGTGAAATTCGCGTCATCTAAGTCTGGTCAAGAACAGGAAAGCAGAGTATTACCTGAATGGTGACCGATTGGGAGAAGGGGAGATGCAACGTGACCTGGGTGTCATGGTGCACCAGTCATTGACAGCAAGCATGCAGGTGCAGCAGGCAGTGAAGAAAGCGAATGGTATGTTGCCATTCATAGCAAGAGGATTTGAGTTTAGGAGCAGGGAGGTTCTGCTGCAGTTGTACAGGGCCTTGGTGAGACCGCACCTGGAGTATTGTGTGCAGTTTTGATCTCCTAACCTGAGGAAAGACGTTCTTGCCTTAGAGGGAGTACAGAGAAGGTTCACCAGATTGATCCCTGGGATGGCGGGACTTTCATATGAGGAAAGACTGGATAGACTGGGCTTGTACTCGCTGGAATTTAGAAGACTGAGGGGGGATCTTATAGAAACATATAAAATTCTTAAGGGGTTGGAGAGGCTAGATGCGGGAAGATTGTTCCCGATGTTGGGGGAGTCCAGAACCAGGGGTCACAGCTTAAGGATAAGGGGGAAGTCTTTTAGGACCGAGATGAGAAAACATTTCTTCACACAGAGAGTGGTGAGTCTGTGGAATTCTCTGCCACAGAATGTAGTTGAGGCCAGTTCATTGGCTATATTTAAGAGGGAGTTAGATGTGGCCCTTTTTGCTAAAGGGATCAGGGGGTATGGAGAGAAGGCAGGTACAGGCTACTGAGCTGGATGATCAGCCATGATCATATTGAATGGCGGTGCAGGCTCGAAGGGCCGAATGGCCTACTCCTGCACCTATTTTCTATGTTTCTATGTTTCTATGGTCCCATGGATGTCCAATGTGAGGGAAATCTGACCATCGGCCAACACGCATCGTTGGGGGTTGCGTCCGTCAGCAGCCTGCGTGTGTGGAGCAGACCAGCAAACAGCGCAGCACGGCATGTCCGACTGCACTGTCCTCCGTCCCCCTGGTGGAGGGGTAGACCTCATGGCCCTCGACAACAGCACATTGCACTGGCTACAGCACCTGGAGGGCCTTACATAACTCCTGCTGCCTCAAAAGCAAGAAGAAGAAGAAGAGGACCATCGGCCCAAAGTCTCATTGAGCAGACTCTGCAGAGAAAATTGTCCAGAAAACTCACTAACATTTGAACATTTCCCTGGTCTGTTGGAAGCCAGTTGTAAAAGAAAATGATTGCGAAGATTATTTCACAGTTGAATAATCATTGTTTTATTTGTCTGCAGAATGAGGTTATACTTGGCTATTTTTATGTTCTTAAGTACCATTTGCTCCACGAAGCCTTTGATCTCCCTGCCCTTGGTGTTGTCTAGTTTTCCACTAAACTTTAATGCAATCTCGAGGTACCACACTTTATCTTCCTGATAGGCATTAAATATTGTGTTCAATTGTTTCAGGTAATGGGCATGTCACTCCTTAATGTTTAGTTTCAGATTTCCAGCATCCACAGTACAGACAAACTCCGATAATCCGGCACGTTCACGGCTTTAACTCATGCTCTGGAGGAATAAGGGCGTGGACTATTTTCTAAAGGGGGAGAGAATTCAGAAATCGGTTGGGCACAGGGACTTTAGATTTTTAAAAGATTTTATTTTTTAGATTTAGAGATACAGCGCAGAAACAGGCCCTTCGGCCCATCGGGTCCGTGCCGCCCAGCGATCCCCGCACATTAACACTATCCTACACCCACTACGGACAATTTTTACATTTACACCAAGACAATTAACCTACATACCTGCACGTCTTTGGAGTGCGGGAGGAAACCGAAGATCTCGGAGAAAACCCACGCAGGTCACGGGGAGAACGTACAAACTCCGTACAGACAGCACCCGTAGTCAGGATCGAACCTGAGTCTCCGACGCTGCATTCGCTGTAAGGCAGCGACTCTACCGCTGCGCTACCATGCCGCACAGACTTGGGGAGTGCTGGTGCAGGATTTCCAAAAGGTTCATCTGTAAGTCGAAACGGTCGCAGTGAAGGCAAACGCAATGCTCACATTTATTTCAAGAGGGCTTCAATGCAAAAGTAGGGATGCAATGCTGAGGCTTTATAAGGCGCTGGTCAGACCTGTGTTGGGACCGTATCTGAGGAAGGATGTGCTGGCATTGGAGAGGGTCCAGAGGAGGTTTACGACAATGGTCCCAGGAATGATTGGGTTAACATACGATGAGCGTTTGTACACGCTGGAGTTTAGAAGGATGAGGGGGGGACCTAACTAATACATACCGAATAGTGAGCTGCCTGGATAGAGTGGATGTGGGGAGGATGTTTCCACTAGTGGGAGAGTCTAGGACCAGAGAAAGTACCTTCAGAAAGGAGATGAGGAGGAATTTCTTCAGTCAGAAGGTGGTGAATGTGTAATTAATTGCTGTGGAGGCCAAGTATGTGGATATCTTGAAAGCGGGGATTGACAGATTATTGATTGGTGCGGGTGTCAGGGGTTACGGGGAAAAGGCAGGAGAATGGGGTTGAGAGGGAGAGGTAGATCGGTCATGATGGAATGGCGGAGTGGACTTGATGGGCCGAATGGCCCTATTCAGCTCCAATCACTTATGACCTTGAATTTGAGTGGTGCCAGATGGGCAGAAGTTTGGGAAATGTTGTCGTTAGTTCAGACAATCAATGTTGATCACAGGTTTTCTTGGTGCGGAGATTGTAATTCAGGCAACCCAGAGGCATGGAATCCTCTCATCTGCCTTCGTCTGCCAGCTGAAAAACTACCATTTAATTTTTGTCGTGGGAGAGATCGCCAGACGAGTGGTGTGCCACAAATTGGAGGTTAAATAATTTAGGGAGAGGTAAACCTTGTTTATCAAGCTTCTTAATGTAATTGTCCCGCGGCAGAAGGGCACAACAGATGTCAAGCCTTTGGCATCTCCGTGCGATTTAATGGAAACAAATTGCCTAATCATTAAAATCAAATAATATGTCTCAGAACTTTTCAATGGCTATTGGGACCAACGGGGTCCATGTGATAAACTGGGGTGTCATATTTGCTGCAGATATTAGTTGCTGAATGATCGCTTAACCCAGGCAACGTCCATGTCTCTGGTAGACACGCAATGCTGGAGTAACTCAGCGGGTCATGCAGCATCTTGGGAGAGAAGGAATGGGTAACATTTGACGTTTCTTAAAGAAGGGTCTCGACCCGAAATGTCGCCCATTCCTTCTCTCCCAAGATGCTGCATGACCCGCTGAGTTACACCAGCATTGTGTGTCTATCTTCGATTTTAACCAGCATCTGCAGTTTTTTCCCCATCCATTTCTCTGGCCCATTTGCAACAGATTATTTCCGTGAGGTGATAAATCTCTGATATGAATAATTAACAGAAGATGTTGTTTAGTCAAGCTACCTAAGATGTGTTTTTTAAAATACAATAACAGGTGTCAGGGGTTATGGGGAAAAGGCAGGAGAGGAGGGAGAGATAGATCAGCCGTGAATGAATGGCGGAGTGGACTTGATGGGCCGAATGGCCTAATTCTGCTCCTATCACTTATCAATGTAATAACCGGTTTCCAATTCAGAAACAAAAGGTATAGATTATGGGGGGAGGACACAAAATGCTGGAGTAACTCAGCGGGTCAGGCAGCATCTGTAGGGAACATGGATAGGTGATGTTTCAGAGTGCTGGAGTAACTCAGCGGGTCAGTCAGCATCTGGAGAACATGGATAGGTGACGTTTCACAGAGTGCTGGAGTAACTCAGCGGGTCAGGCAGCATCTCTGGAGAACATGACGTTTCTGGTTTGGATCCTTCTTCAGACTGACTGTATGGGAAGCGTGGAAGAAAGCTGGAGAAGGGAAGAGGCCGAAGGGCCTGTTTCTTTGCCATAACACTGAACTACAAAAAACTAAGCAGAGAGAACCTGGTTTCATGCCATATTAGTAGATATTCTGAGCTAAACATTCAATGACAAGCCAATGAATTTGCAATTGATCTTGCTCATGAGTAAGGCCTGCACAGCAAGTGTTGTTTAGTGTTACTTGTCTCACTTGTCGAAATTCTCTCCATCGACAATCTTCTCAGATCTGCCGTGTTACAAGGATAATTTCCAAGCTGAGTCGATACGATTCGATGCATTAATTCCGCAGGTTAACACATTAGTTTCAGAGATGCATCCAGCCCCTTTCTGTCCTCGCTAGCACGCTAACGAATAACAACGTTCCCAATAGCGTGTGGCAAATCCACTGTAAGTGACAAAAACTGGAACGAGAGGAAGGAGAAAAAAAAAATAGGCCATGAAGTTAATGCGATAATCATCTACTAACAACAGACAGAACAAACCAAAGGTTATGCCAGGGCCAGAACGCTAGTCTTCATTAGCTTTCCCATTAAATATGCCTGGCCATCCATCTGTAGTCTCATTCAACCACAAACGGCACAGTGGCGCAGCGGTAGAGTTGCTGCCTTACAGCGCTTGCAACGCCGGAGACCCGGGTTCGATCCCGACTACGGGCGCCGTCTGCACGGAGTTTGTTCGCTCTGCACTTGACCTGCGTGGGTTTCCTCCGAGATCTTCGTATTACTCCCCACACTCCCAAGACGTACAGGTTTGTGGGTTAAATAAGAGATATAAGAAAATAACTGCAGATGCTGGTACAAATCGATTTATTCACAAAATGCTGGAGTAACTCAGCAGGTCAGGCAGCATCTCGGGAGAGAAGGAATGAGTGACGATTCGGGTCGAGACCCTTCAGTCTGAAGAAGGGTCTCGACCCGAAACGTCACCCTTTCCTTCTCTCCCGAGATGCTGCCTGACCTGCTGAGTTACTCCAGCATTTTGTGAATAAACAGGTTTGTGAGTTAATTGGCTTAGTGTAATTGTAAAAATAAATTGTCCTTGGTGTGTGCAAGGTAGTGTAGGCTTTGCTGGTGGGCCGAAGGGCCTGTTTCCGTGCTGTATCTCTAAAAATAAACTAAACACATTAATCTGTTTATTATACTCACAGTTGAATTTATAGGAATAAAAGTCACCCTCTATTACAGTTTAGTTTAGTATAGTTTAGAGATAGCGCAGAAACAGGCCCTTCGGCCCACCGAGTCCACGCCGACCAGCGATCCCCAAATATTACAACTATCCTACACACTAGGGACAATTTTACAACTTACTGACGCCAATTTAGTTTAATTTAGCTTGGTTTAGTTTAGAGATACAGCGCGGAAACAGGCCCTTCGGCCCACCGAGTCCACACCGGCCAGCGATCCCCGCACACTACCACTATCCTACACACGCTGGGGACAATTTACACTTATACCAACCCAACTAACCTACAAACCTGCAGGTCTTTGGAGTGTGGAAGGAGACCGAAGATCATAGAGAAAACCCACGCAGGTTTGTAAGGAGTTTGTACGTTCTCCCCGTGACCTGCGTGGGTTTTCTCCGCGATCTTCGGTTTCCTCCCACACTCCAAATACGTGCAGGTTTGTAGGTTAATCGGCTTTGCGTAAACGTAAAAATTGTCCCTAGTGTGTGTAGGATAGTGTTAGGGTGCAGGGATCGCTGGGCGGCGCGGACCCGGTGGGCCGAAGGGCCTGTTTCCGCGCTGTATCTCTAAACTAAACCAAGCACTGCACTGCCTGTGGTCATTTGTCACTGCCCCTTACTGGTCCTGGTCTTTTATCACCTCCCGCTCTCCACCCCCTCCGACCCCCTTCTTTCAGCCAGGCCACACAACGACCGGCCCACAACGTCACCCATCCTTTTTTCTCCAGAGATGCTGCCTGACCCATTGAGTTACTCCAGCACTTTGTGTCTATCCTCACGTTCACAAGTTATAGGAGTAGAATTAGGCCGTTCGGCCCATCGAGTCCACTCTGCCATTCAATCGTGGCTGATCTCTGCCTCCTAATGCCATTTTCCTGCTTTCTCCCCATTACCCTTGACACCCGTTCTAATCAAGAATTTGCCCATCTCTGCCTGAAAAACATCCACTGACTTGGCCTCCACAGCCCTCTGTGGCAATGAATTCCACAGATTCACCACCCTCTGACTAAAGAAGTTCCTCCTCACCTCCTTTCTAAAAGAGCGCCCTTTAATTCTGAGGCTGTGCCCTCTGGTCCTAGACTCTCCCACCAGTGGAAACATCTTCTCCACATCCACTCTAT
This sequence comes from Rhinoraja longicauda, assembly GCF_053455715.1. Lineage (NCBI taxonomy): Eukaryota > Metazoa > Chordata > Chondrichthyes > Rajiformes > Arhynchobatidae > Rhinoraja > Rhinoraja longicauda. The sequence goes on along the minus strand of NC_135983.1, from coordinate 27,286,277 downwards.
CCAGGCCTTTCATTATTCTGTACGTTTCAATGAGGTCCCCCCTCATCCTACTAAACTCCAGCGAGTACAGGCCCAGCACCGACAAACGCTCATCATGTGTTAACCCACTCATTCCTGGGGTCATTCTTGTAGACCTCCTCTGGACCCTCTCCAGAGCCAGCACATCCTTCCTCAGATATGGACTTGGGTCTATCTGTGGTATAACAGGGTCATGTGTTCAGTGCATGTAGTGACATGAGCGATGTATATGTGGCACTAACACTCTATGTAACATGCTCCTTAATCTCCACATTAGAACAAACATCCTTCCTTGAAGTTCCCTTGTCCTGGAGTTGCCACAGAAACCAAAACTTAACAAAAATACGATTGGGTCCAAGATACATCTTGGAATGGAGTACTTTGTACTCCAAACACATGCTGAGTTACTCCATCACTTTGTGTCTTTTGATCTATCTTGGAATGCAATGCATCTGGGCGATAAGGCTTCTTGGAATTGGCAAGAATGTCGTGAAATTCAGGTGGGACAGGAGCCTCTCTCATCTTTGGACTGCATCCCCTTGGTGCTGGTTGTGGCAGGAGCTCCAAATTATCTGGGCACAATATCACAGAGACATGGTGCAGAACATTGCAGATGCCCAGCGTTAGGTGCGTGAGTTCATCAGCATGGTTCCTGGCCATCGAACGTGGAGAACGAGAGGGAGAGAGCAGAGATCCAACCAACTTGGCTCGCGAGACCAAGACAGCAACGTCTGATTTTTAGTGCCAGCGTTCAGCTTCCAGCAGGATTAACGAGTCCACCATCAGTGGAGGTGGCAGAGGGTAGAAATAAACACACACAGGAGGCTCGAATGCCACCACTCGTCTTTTGGCAAGGAAAGAAAGGAAATGGTTTTTTCAAACTCGCACAGGCTTCAAGGAGAGCCTGAGGGTATATAGCGAAACTGGTGAATCACTGTGTAAGAAGGAACTGCAGATGCTGGTTTAAACCGAAGATAGACACAAAATGCTGGAGTAACTCAGCGGGACAGGCAGCAACTCTGGAGAGAAGGAATGTGTGACGTTTCGGGTCGAGACCCTTCTTCTAGATAGAGCTCTTAAGGATAGCAGAGTCAGGGGGTATGGGGAGAAGGCAGGAACGGGGTACTGATTGAGAATGATCAGCCATGATCATATTGAATGGCGGTGCTGGCTCGAAGGGCCGAATGGCCTACTCCTGCACCTATTGTCTATTGTCTATTGTCTATTCTGTCTGTTGTGTTCGTACCTTCCTCAACTACATCCTCTGACAGCTCGTTCCATATACCTATGTTTAAAAGTTACCCCTCAGGTTCCCATTAAATCTTTCCCCCCCTCACCTTAAACCTAAGTCCTTGGTTCTCGATTACCCCACTTTGGCCAAGAGAATCTGTGCGTCAACCCAATCTATTCCTCTCACAATTTTGTACGCCTCTGTAAGATTGCCCCTCAACCTCCTACGCTCGAAGGAATAAAGTCTTAGCCTGCTCAACCCCTCCCTATAGCTCAGGTCCTCGAGTCCTGGCAACATGTTCAATCATCTTTTCTGCCTCCTTTCCTGCTTCGCATCGTCTTTCATATAACAGAGTGATGAAGAACTGAACACAATACTCTAAATGTGCCCGGACCATTGTCCTGTAAAACTGGAGATAGACTCAAAGTGCCAGAGTAACTCAGCGGTTCAGGCAGCATCTCTGAAGAAAAAGACCAGATGAAGTTTTGGGTTGCTCTGTATTCCTTCGTAATCACATTTTCCCCAGCCAACAATGGACCATTGTGGGCTCCATCCCTCCTTGGTCATCTGATGCCGATCTAGCCTAGTTTAGTTTAGTCTATGTTTAGTTTAGAGATACAGCATGGAAACAGGCCCTTCGGCCCACCGGGTTCACGCCGACCAGCGATCCCCGCACACTAACACTATCCTACACGCACTAGGGACAATTTTTACATTTACCAAACCAATTAACCTACAAACCTGCGCGTCTTTGGAGTGTGGGAGGAAACCGAAGATCTCGGAGAAAACCCACGCAGGTCACGGGGAGAACGTACAAACTCCGTACAGACGGCGCCCGTAGTCGGGATCGAACCCGGGTCTCCGGCGCTGCATTCGCTGTAAGGCGGCAACTCTACCGCTGCGCCACCGTGACCGGACCAGTTCTGTCCCGGCCATGTCCTACCTCCAGCCTGAGGAAGGGTTCCGATCCGAAACGTCACCTATTCCTTCTCTCCAGAGATGCTGCCTGACCCGCTGAGTTACTCCAGCACGTCTGTGTAAACCAGCATCTGCAGTTCCCCCTCCTACACATCCTGCTGAAGTTGGGTATTCAGCACCATTGTCATCCTATCCCTGATTGACTTGAACAATCAAGCATTGGTGACCTATTAACCCCAACTCCCATTCCTTGTGAGCATTCCTCCGCTTAGTTCATCTCAACCTACCTGATCTCCCGGTGGCTCAGCGCTTCAACTCCCCCTCACATTCCCAATCTGACCTTCCTGACCTGGGCCTTCTCCATTGTCAGAGTGAGGCCCAGCGCAAACTGGAGGAACAGCATCTCATATTTCGCTTGGGCAGCTCACACCCCAGCGGTATGAACATTGACTTCTCTAATGCCAGGTAACCCTTGCATTTACTCTCTCCCTTCTAACTTCCCTAATAGTCCATCCCCGGGCACTTTCCCCTGCAACCGCACGAGATGCAACACCTGTCCCTTTACCTCCCCCCTCAACTCCATCCAAGGACCCAAACAGTCTTTCCAGGTGAGACAAAGGTTCACCTGCACCTCCTCCAACCTCATCTATTGCATCCGCTGCTCCAGATGTCAACTTATCTCCTCCTCCCGAATAGTCCCTGCTTGCCCTCTCTATCCCATCCACCTTCCCAGTTCTCCCACTCGTCTTCCTGTCCCCGACTACATCCTATCTTTGTCCCACCGCCGCCCCTGACATCGGTCTGAAGGAGGGTCTCGACCTGAAACGTCACCCATTCCTTCTCTCCCGAGATGCTGCCTGACCCGCTGAGTTACTCCAGCATCTTGTGTCTACTTTCCTAGTGAAAAAAACTAGATTGGGCCATTCCGCAAGCAAGATATTTAATAACCTGCGATTTTGTACTTCTGATTCCACAAATAAGAAGGCAAGCAATCATGTGTTCCCAGAAGGGGGATACAACATACAAGATGTGTGCCAAAGGCGGGCGAGATAGATCAGCCAGATTAAACTAATTAAACTCCCAATGCCTCAGACTGAGACTGTCAGTGGCTCTCTTTCCTCATACATTTTCCACGTCAGAAGTTAACAGAGTCTAGAAGAGTGTTTTGACAGCACGTTTGAGAGTAGACACAAAATGCTGGAGTAACTCAGCCGGACAGGCAGCATCTCTAGAGAGGAGGAATGGGTGACGTTTCGGGTCGAGTTAAGTCTGAAGAAGGGTCTCGACCCGAAACGCCACCCATTCCTTCTCTCCAGAGATGCTGCCTGACCCGCTGAGTTACTCCAGCATTTGGTGTCCACCTTCATGATAATCGAGACTTGGATTTCTTTGCTGACCAGAGCACGTTGATCTACTGGCATCTAAAACTCTTCAAGTTTATTTTTATAATCTCAAAACCATTAAATTACATTTAATTGCCTCTTTAGTTTTCAACGTATCATCAAACTTCTGTGGTAAATCATTTAAAAAGAGAATGAACAAGCGATCACGAGGCATCTTGCCAAGATGTCCCAAGATCGATTCGAGCCAATGATATACTTTTGAAGTCTAGTCATTAACGTAATCATAGTCATAGAGTCATAGTCTTACAGAATGAAAACATGCCCTTCGGCTCAACCCGCCCACACCGGCCAACATGTCCCAGCTACACTAGTCCCACCTGCCTGCGTTTGGCCCATATCCCTCCAAACCTGTCCTATCAATGTACCTGTCTGGCTGTTTCTTAAATGTTGTGATAGTCCCAGCCTCAACTACCTCCTCTGGCAGCTCGTTCCATACACCCACCACCCTTTGTTTAAAAAAGTTACCCCTCAGATTCCTATAAACATTTTTTCCACTTTGCCTTAAACCTGTGTCCTCTGGTCCTCGATTCACCTACTCTGGGCAAGTGACTCTGTGCATCGACCTGATCTATTCCTCAGACAATGAGACCTAATAATTATTTGCGGCACGGTGGCGCAGCGATAGAGTTGCTTCAGTCAGAGAGTTGTGAATCTGTGGAATTCTCTGCCTCAGAAGGCAATGGAGGCCAAATCTCTGAATGCATTCAAGAGAGAGCTAGATAGAGCTCTTAAGGATAGCGGAGTCAGGGGGTATGGGGAGAAGGCAGGAACGGGGTACTGATTGGGAATGATCAGCCATGATCACATTGAATGGTGGTGCTGGCTCGAAGGGCCGAATGGCCTCCTCCTGCACCTATTGTCTATTGTCTACTGTCTATTGTCTATTGTCTATTGCTGCCTCACAGCGCCGGAGACCCGGGTTCGATCCTGACCATGGATGCTGTCTGTACGGAGTTTGTACGTTCTCCCCGACAACCTCGAAGCTAGTACGAGGACTTGGGACAGGGAGGGTTGGAGTGGGGGGGGACGTAGGGGTTAGTTGAAGCTACAGAAATCAATATTCATACCTCTGGGTTGTTGTGTACGCTCAGAGAAAAACAGACATCAATCTGAGCAAAGGACAACCAGGGGACTGAAGGCAAAAGAAATTAAAATATAAGATTATTAAAAAAAAATGTTTTGGGATTTATGTTTGAGTGAAAGACCTGGAGGGTACATTGTAATTAACGGCATGGCCCACTGCTTCGTATTAAACATTCTGTTTGCTCATGCCTGCCGACTTGATCACAAGACATTTATTTACATTGTGTTCAGCATTTGGCAAAAGGTTGTTAAATAAACTCGATTTTTAAAAAAAAATGTCAATAACTCTGTCAGATGCTTGGAGCAAAACGAATAAGTTCCAACAGGTGCACCCACGCAGGTCACGGGGAGAACGTACAAACTCCGTACAGGCAGCGCCCGCAGTCAGGATCGAACCCTGCAAGCGCTGTAAGGCAGCAACTCTACCGTTGCACGTAGTCCGCGCCGACCAGCCGATCCCCGCGCATTAACACTGCCCTGCACACACTATTTGTAAATTTATACCAAGAGAAATTCACCTACAAACCTGCACGTCTTTGGAGCGTGAGAGGAAACCGGAGATCGCGGAGAAAACCCACGCGGGTCACGGGGAGAACGTGCAAACTCCGTACAGACGGCG